>NC_058082.1:524703425-524813500 GCF_014858855.1 Bufo gargarizans | reverse complement strand
GCCAGCACACAAATATCCGCCGCCACTCAGAACAAATATTGGTCCCTGTCTTAGGTAAATACAGTGGCATAAAAGGCCTTTTCTGCTCGTTGAATGCCTAATGTTTTGGACCTCTGAGGAATTCAACACCTGTGACAACCAAGTGTTTCAACTATTATCATTAGTGTTTTTATTTTATTTTTAGTTCTTTTAAACATATGTATTTGACCTATATTTGTACTGACCTCCAGTAAAATTGATATCCATTGACGTCTAATAGACCTCCAGCCACATAATTGATTGTTTTTTTATGTACGCTGAATGCATAATTTTTGGGACCTATAGTACACTGGCTGGCTGGAAAATTGATATCCAATGACCGTGTACTCTACCTTCAGCCACATACTTACTTGTTCTTTTATGTACGCTGAATGCATAATTTTTGGGGCCTATAGTACACTGTTCTGCTGGAAAATTGATATCCAATGACCATGTTATCTACCTCTATCCACATACTTACTTGTTATTTTATGTACGCTGAATGCCAAATTTTTGGGGCCTGTAGTACACTGTCCTGCTTAAAAATGGATTTCCAGTTACCATGTAATCTACCTCCAGCAACACATTTATTTGTTCTTTTATGTATGTTGAATGAAGAATTTTTGGGGCCTGTAGTACACTGGCCTGCTGTAAAATTTATATCCAATGTCCGTGTAATCTACCTCTAGCATACTTGCTTGTTCTTTTCTGTACGGTGAATGAATAATTGTTGCGGCCTTGGAGGAATTCAACACCAGTGACGACCACATGTTATCAAATTTCAACTATTATCATTAGTTTTTTTTCCAAGAGGGGGGATTTTGTTAGCCATGTTTTTAATCCAATTTTATATTTTTAGTTCTTTTAAACATACGTATTTGACCTGTATTTGTACTGGCCTGCAGTAAAATTGATATCCATTGATCATGTAATATACCTCCGGCCACATAATCACTTGATCTTTCATGTCTGGTGAATGCCTAATGTTTGGGGCCTTTATTCCAGTGGCCTACAATAAAAATTTTATCCATTGACCGCATAATGTACCTCGAGCTACATAATCAGAATTTTCTTTTTATGAATGCCTAATTTTTAAGATCCGCACTCCCGTGGCTTAAAATAAAAAAAATTCTGAGCTCCAACAGGGCACATTTCAGAGAATTTCCCTTTAAGATGCATAAAAATGTCCCCCGATTAAAATACATATTTTTTATTGGAATTTTTGTCATTGATCCCCCTCTAGTATGTCACTGCCCATGTTGTGGGACTATTTGCACATTTCTACTAAGTATTTGGTGGCTGCAGATATGAGCTGTAGGTTTTTCAGGTTCGCCTGCCATTAAAGTGAATGGGGCCCGCCGTGAACTTGCGGTTCACAAACGTTTGTTCCCGGCCAATGTTTGTCCATCACTAATCATATGTACCCCAAAATAGTACCAATAAAACTAGCACCTTATCCCCTAGTTTCCAAAATGGGGTCACTTTTTGGGGGAGTTTCTACTGTAAGGGTGCATCAGAGAAGCTTCAAATGGGACATGGCATCTAAAAAACAGTTTATTAAAATCTGCCTTCCAAAAACTTGCTACAACATGTGGGGTGTTTATGTAATAAATATTAAGTTTTGTTTGGCTGTTAACCCTTGATGTTTTTGTAAATTTGTCACCCAGGGTAAATCACTGGTATTGGACTCCAAGGGCCATACCCATTACATACGTGATTTCATCAACTGTAACACCGCAGGAGTTATCTATCTCCTTACCTGCGAGTGTGGAATGCGATATGTGGGTAAAACCCACAGAGAATTACGGTCACGTATGGGTGAGCATATTGGTGATATACGCAATAATAGGGATACTCCGATGGCGAGACACGTTCATTCCGCTCCAGGCGGACGAACATCAGCTGTTACATTTTAAGGCATCAAATTAATCAGGAAACCACTACGAGGGGGGGGGGGGGGGCGGGGGTTGGGATAAATGGATCCTCCAGAGAGAATGTTGGTGGATATTTAAACTTAAAACCACCAACCCTCATTGTCTGAATGACCAGTTACAATTTGGCTGTTTCCTGTGATCTGTAAGGATGCCCTTTTATCTAACAGCACCCCCTGCCCGCGTGCCAGATTGGGTGATTAATGGAGTGTAATAAAGGGCAACTTATCATTATCTCTATATGCCCCTTTCCACTATCCATTCACCCTCCCACCCTTTAGGCTCCCCTTCCTCTCCTACTTATGTCATCATTGACTAATAGTCACTATTTGTCATTTTTGTATTACCATCCCTATTTAGACCTTTAGGTTTTTACTGTCAATAATGTTCCTCTATGGGTCCCATGCAGGAGGGGACGCTCAGTTTCCCCTCTAGCCTTAGCACGAGTGTAGTTGCAGTAGCTGATATAGTTTAACTAATAGCTCCTCCCACTCCTAGCTATTTTGTACTGTCAGCCCGTGACGTGCATTTCCCCAACGACGCCCCTTACGTTGTGACGTCGGTGAGGCTGCACCTATTTTTGGGCTGTCTTACCAGCTGGTACGCATGCACCAACTTCTACGAAGTGGGCCGCATCATGTGACGTATTCTCAGTCACGTGGATGGTGTTGCCCGACCATGCACCTGCGCAGACCAGCGACCTCCCTCCCCTTCTATTTAAATCAAATTAGCACGTTCAGTTGCGCTGTCAGACACCAGCAGACCGGCAGTATATTTTTCTGCTCTGCCGCACTCCCTGGAAAAGGCCATACGCTCTCCAAGGAAATTGTAAGTAACTGTCCTGACATGCTATTGGAATGTGCCGTAGCTAGTCCTTTAGCCTGATTGGATTCCTTTTTTATGTTTCCACTCTACAGGTGCCTATGTTGAATAGGGCAATACGCCCTTCACAGTCATTAATATCCCTCCCCCCCTCCCCTCTGCCCAGCCACATAGCCGCTGTAGGAGTGGGGTTACTCTACCCAAGACCCTTGTCACCTGATGAGTTATGGGGTCTTTATAGTTACAGGTATACTCCTGTAGATACAGATATATCCCTATATGAAACGCGTAGGGCATTGAATATATTGCTACACAAGCTTTATTTACTATCATAACTTTTAGGATACACTCCTGGCCTTTTTCCCTTGCCCCCGGCAGGGCTACCTAGGGTTATCAGCTTAGGGTCAGGTTCCGGACGGGGCCACCCCTTGCGGGGACAGGACCCTGTGTTAGTAGGCTTTCTTTAGGGCACAACAGGCCAAGTAGGGCCTAAACAGGGATAGATCCTCTCCCTTAGGTCCTCCATCACCAAGTGATCGTCTACCTGAGGACTCTTTCAAGTTTAAGAATCACCTCTGTTTGTGCACCCTGTGTGCGGGTCCAGACTGTCCTCCACCAGTAAGACCGACCCTTTTCTTTCCCTATTGGCATGTCTATAGACCAAGTGTTATGCCACGAGTAACTTCAGGTACACCAACGTGGTCTTACACTTATTTACGTTTTATTGATCTATCAGTCCCACTTCCACCCTACCCAGGGGTGACAATGTGGACTTGACCAGAGGTGACCTGGTACACCAGGTTCCCTTTTTGTTGTCTATATATCTTATATGTCTGTAAGGGGTTTATATTCCCATTACAGGGATATTAATTGATAGGATTAAAAGTTAGGTTTTAATAAGTTGCTGCCCCCTTTGATTTCACATAATCCTTGATGTGGAAAAGAAAAAAAAATGATTAAAATTGAAAATCTGCCAAAAAAGTAAAAAATGTTAATTTAATATCCATTTTCCTTTAATTCTTGTAAACCTAAAGGGTTAACAAAGTTTGTAAAATCAGTTTTGAATAACTTGAGGGGTGTAGTTTCTACAATGGGGTCATTTATGGGGGGTTTCCACTATGTAAGCCCCCACAAAATGACTTCAGAACTGAACTTGTCCTTAAAAAGTGGGTTTTGGAAATTTTCTTACAAAATGTAAGAATTGCTTCTAAAATTCTAAGCCTTGTAATGTCCTAAAAAAATAAAATGACATTTACAAAAAGATGCCAACATAAAGTAGACATATGGGGAATGTAATAAATATTTTATCAGGTATCATTTTCTGTTTTAAAAGCAGTGAAATTGAAATTTTGAAAATTGCAAATTTTTCCAAATTTTGGGTACTTTGGGGATTTTTTCATAATTAAGGGTGAAATATATTGACTCCAATATATGACTATTATGAAGTACAATGTTTCATGAAAAAACAATCTCTGAATGGCTTGGATAAGGAAAATGTTTCAAAGTTATTACTCCATAGAGTGACACATGTCAGATTTGCAATCAATGGCTTGGTTAGGAAGGGGGTAAATGGCCCGGATGGGAAGTGGTTAAGGTACAACACTTTAAACAGCATGCATGATGTGAACACTGCACTTCAGCCACAGGCTCCTTCTAGATCACAGCAGGTCGGATCATATGGTAAAGGTCAGAAGAGAGAAGAGAGACTTTTGTAATTGCCTGATGATGGGGCTGGTATGGCCCTAGAATGCGTTGCTCTAACAACTATTTAATAAAACTATGTTTGTTTGATCTACAAACTGCTTACTTGGTTTGTACCCCGGGAGCTCTCGTCTTCTCTCCTCTGCCCTTTATAATGCCTGATAAAGCATCCAATATCCACCCTACTGATTGTTTTCAGGGTGATGGCAAGGGAATATGGACAAGCCTGTCTGCCGGGGACCTGCTGAAGGTCATGTTGTTCGCCATCTGCATCTTTCTTGCACTCTTTTGCTCATTAGTGCATTGATTTTGAAATGTAAATTGGTGGGTGCCATTTCATCTGAATTGAACTGCCGAAACATCTGATTCATTTGGAAGTAGAATTTTTCAAAAGCTTGTAGCAAATCAGATTTGTTTTGAATCAATTTGCTTATCTATGTCTATTAACTTTGGTAAAGGCACTGTAGTACATTTGGCAAAGCTTTTATAGGACAGTGGGGTTCAAACATTTAAATACAATTTGAATGGCATACTATTAGATGTCCTTTTTAACCTCAGAGATATTATTTGTGTAGACCTCATTCTCTATAGCAACAACCTAAATGCAATGGGTTTCTTTCTATTATACTTTCATAATAGCATAATTAAACCTGCACATCAAACCTGATCAGGAGAAAAAGATCTAAAATCCTAGATAATACAGCAAAAAAACTTTTTCGGTTTCCATGTGATATAGTGAAGATTATGCTAATGACATCTATCAAATGTAATGTTTCTCTTCACATCAGTCCAATTTTCAGCCATGAAAAGACTGTCAGGTCTAAAGCAGAATCAGCATATTATCTCAGCAGATCAGAATCAAATTTATCATATTGAGGTTAAAATGAGATAATGGAGAGAAATCATTGATGCCCTGAAACATGCACATATACACAAGCTTGGAAATTGACATTTTGAATACACTTTGTGAACATGCTGTATTGTGTCAGATTTCCTGCTTTTCCATCAGTAGCGATAGTGTATATGCACGATTCTGCGGTAGAGCTCAAGTCATAACACATCTGGATTAGTGAGCTAAGTTCTGGAGACCTCATCTACAAATAGAGTTTGATGAAACAGAACGGGTCCTAAGACAGGCTACAAAAACAGTGTATGACAACACATAAAACTTAACTGATCTCTAACTTTTCATGCAACTTTGCATAAATCTATAGAAGAAATGTCTAGTTCGCATGTTATCGTCTGTTTGTACTTAAATATACTAAATATATAGACCACTGGCTGGTTTAGGTCTTTGACCAGTGAGAAAATGCTGACATTCTGATGATGTCTGAATGCAATATCTGTGCTGGACTTCAGACACTGAGGAAAAAGTCCCAACCTGTAATGAGAACAAGGCTTGATGAATACTCATTTTTTGAGGGAGATAAAAGAGAGTATTATTAACCCCTTAAGTACCAGGCCCAATTTTGTTTTTGCATTTTAATTTTTTCCTCCTCACATCCCAATAGCCTTAATTTTTTTTCATTCACATAGCCATATGAGGGCTTATTGTTTGATGGACAAGTTGTGTTGTTAATGGCATAATTTAATTTACCATGTTTTGTATTGGAAACTATGAAGAAAAAAATCTTTGTGGGGTGAAATTGAAAAAATAAAAATAATGAAACAATTCAGGCAAAATGTTTTTGGGGTTTTGATATTATTGCATTCACTGTGCACTAAAAATAAAATTCTGCAACTCAATAAGATTACGGTCATACCAAATCTGCATAGTTCATTTTTCTGTATTACTACTTTTCTTTAAAACATTGAAAATTTCAATCAATCATCAATTTCTTCTTTGTATCGCCATTTTCTGACAGCCATAACTTTTTTATATTTTTGTCTATAGAGTTTTCTGAGGGTTTGTTTTTTTTGCGAGATGAACTTTATTTATATTTTTTGTTCTTCTGATAAGGGCACACGGCTTTATATGAACAGGGCCATACATAAGATGCAATTGAATTTTAGCACAAAATTTTGGTGCAATTTAAGCAAACTAGTAGGTGGTATTAAGTTAGGCTAGTTTCACACTAGCTCTAGGGATCCAGCAGACACTGCCAGAAGCTTGAACGTCTCCGTCCGGCCCAAAAACTATAAGCTATAATCTGTAACTCAAAAGAAAATACATTTAGAAGGTTCCAACTTCACTCAAGATTAGGTTCCCATATTTTCCGGTTTGACATTCAGTGGTCCATTCTCATTTAATCATTCTCATCTATTGATTTTATCCAATAGATATCAGATCCACAACAGTTATAGAGTCAATGGGAGTACACCTGCATTGCTTACACAAGGACTGATATTCCCTTTTGGCTGATGTACAGAGTTTTACTGAAAACAGGGTAAAGTCTTCAAAAATGGCATGTGATCAAAAGTGGACAGGATTCTGGATTAACCCCTTCAGTACTGAGCCACTTTTCACCATTTTTGCTAATCTGACATGTGTCACTTTGTGTAACTTTGGAACGCTTTTAATTATCTAAGCCATTCTGAGATAGTTAAGAAAATTTCCAAAACCCACTTTTTAAGAACCAGTTCATGTCTGAAGTCCCCTTGTGAGGCTTATATAATAGAAACCACCCAAAAATGACCCCATTTTAGAAACTACACCCCTCAAGGTATTAAAAACAGATTTTACAAACTTTGTTAATTCTAATTTGTCCTCACCTGCAGCCAGCTCTGCTGTTCACTTCCTGGATTCATGTTTCTAAGGGCTCGTTCACACGACCGTATGTCTTTTTCAGTGTTTTGTGGGCTATTTTTCCCGAATCCGTTCTTCTTTTTTTTTTTTTTCAGTAGTGTTTCCGATTCCGTTTTTAGTTTTTCCGTTCCATTTTTCCGAATGGCATATACAGTATACAGTAATTACATAGAAAAAATTGGTCTGGGCATAACATTTTCAATAGATGGTTCCGCAAAAACGGAACGGATATGGAAGACATACGGAGTACATTCATATGTGTTCCCTTTTTTTGCGGACCCATTGACTTGAATGGAGCCACGGAACGTGATTTGTGGGCAATAATAGGGCATGTTCTATAGTTCAACGGGACGGAAAAGCGGAAATACGGAAACAGAATGCATACGGAGTAACATACATTCTGTTTTTTTTTATTTTTTTTCGGAACCGTTGAAATGAATGGTTTCGTATATGGAATGCAAAAAACGGCCTGTATATGGAATGCAAGAAAAGTTTGTGTGAACGAGCCCTAAGGCTGGGTGGGCTTAGGCAATTTAAGTGAAGCCCTGCCACGCCTCTTTCTGACATCACACTCCTTGCATGCTCGTTCATGTGTCTCTTGAATTCCTGGGCCGTGCTTGTGCAGGAGACATTTTTTTTCACCCAGTCGGCTGATCATTGCAGTCCAAAGAGCTCACGCTGCTGCACATGTGCAAAGCTTATTTATTTAGTGCCGCGTCTCATACAGAGCCGTGCTGCATACAGGGCATGCATGGCTCTGTATGAGACACGGCACTGAAGAAATAAGCCTTGCGCATGCGCGGCAGCGAGCGCATTAAGGACTGCAATGAGCAGCTGGCTGGGTGAAAATAAAGTGTCTTCTGCGCAAGCGCAGCCCATGAATTCAGAAGGCAATCGGTGGCCGTATCTATGGGATACCATATGACAACAATGAGGTAGAAGGGAAATAGGGTGGGAATTTGCCAATACAATATATTTACAAAATGATCACTGGCACAACATTAACAGACTAAATAGATATCATTGTGATGGAATACCGCTTTAACCCATTAGGTGTTCCACAAGAACTAAAGAAAAATGTAGATAACATTTCAGAATTTCACTTTTTGGGCAAATTTTCCATTTTAATCAATTTTTTCCAGTAACAAAGAAAGGGTTAACAGGCAAACAAAACTCAAATTTTATTGCTCTGATTCTGTAGTTTACAGAAACACCCAATATGTTGTCGTAAACTGCTGTACGGGCACCTGGCAGTGCACAGGAGGAAAGGAACGCCATATATTTTTAGGAGGGCAGATTTTGCTGGGATAATTTTAAGTTGAAGAAAACCACAGAAATGAGATAATAATGCACTTATTAAAGCAGATGCAAACACTATATATGGACTAAGTCCTCACTCTGATATGATAATGTCTGAGACACTTAGTCAATATATTTTGATCAAAACACATCTAAGCCCGCCTACCGAGCGTCAAGGTGGTCTCAGGTCAGGCGGGTCCTACGCTAAACCTACCTAAGCCGTTGGGCTTCTATGTTCAGGAGCGCAGACGCCGCACATATGGTGTGCTGCTCCTAGTAACCTCCATGTGCATCATGCAACCAATGGGAGGAGGAGCAAGCACAGCCATATGTACCACCTAATAATAATTTTAAGTTGCCATCTTACATTTGAAGATCCCCTGATGCACCCCTAGAGTAGAAACTCCAAAAATGACCCCATTTTGGAAACTACAGGATAAGGTGGCAGTTTTGTTGGTACTATTTTAGGGTACATAGGATTTTTTGGTTGCTCTATATTACACTTTTTGTGAGTCAAGGTAACAAAAAATAGCTGTTTTGGCACTTTTTAGTTTTTGTTTTTTGCAATGTTCATCTGACAGGTTAGAACATGTGGTATTTTTATAGAGCAGGTTGTTATAGGATGCAACAATACCAAATATACTACTTTTTTAGTTGTTTGTTTCAGTTTTACATAATAAAGCTTTTAAAAAATATATTTTTTAGTGTCTCAATATTCTGAAAGCCTTTTTTTTTTGTAGTGGCTCTTTTTTTGTATGAGATAAGATGGTTTAATTGGTACTGTCTTAGGGCATATATGATTTTTTGATGGCTTATTATTACACTTTTTGTGATGTAAGGTTGCAGGGTGACCAAAAATGACTTTTTTGACACAGTTTTTATTTTTTTTTAGTGCTCACCTAAGGGTTTGGCCATGTGGTATTTTTGAAGAGCAGGTTGCTACAGATGCGTCATCACCTTATATGTCTACTTTTTAATTTTTTATTTTTTTTTACATTTAACACAATAAAAGCATTTTTGAAACAAAAAAAACATGTTTTAGTGTCTCCATAGTCGGAGAGCCATAGTATTTTTATTTTTTGGGCGATTGTCTTAGGTAGGGGCTCAGTTTTGCGGGATGAGGTGATGATTAGATTTCTGGGGGCATACTCCTTTTTGATCGCTTGGTGTTACACTTTTAGTGATGTAAGGTGACACAAATGTTTTTTTAGCACAGTTTTTATTTTATTTTTTTGACAGTGTTTACCTGAGTGATTAGGTCATGTGACATTTTTATAGAACCGGTCGATACGGACATGGCAATACCTAATACAGTATATCTACTTTTCTTTTTTTCCCTACTTTTTATAGAATAATTTTTTTACTTTATTTTAGGAAAAGGATGCATTTAAAAAAATATATTTGAAACCAAATTTTTTGTAAAACCTTATTTTTTTTTACTTCTTTTTTCACTTTATTTTTTGCCCCACTCTTGGCCTTTAACTTTTGGGGGTCTGATCCACTTTACAATGCATTACAATACTTCTGTACTGTACTGCATTGGCTACAAGTGTATTACACATTGTATGCTGCCTATAAGATCCTGGCTGGATCTCACAGGCTGTCACAGAAGGCAGCCACAATGCCTAAGGAAGGCGTCGAGCTACCTTCCCTGCCATTGGGTCCCCATCACAGCAGTGCAGGGACGCGATGGCTACCCCACACCTGGTAGGATCCTGCACGTTCCGCAGTCAGCGCTGATCATGGCAATGCAAGGGTTAATGTGCCAGCATCCTTGTTTTCACCAATGCCTGCGCATATAGCAGGGGTTCGGCTATCAGTGACTGCCAGACCCCTGCCGCTGGTCGAGGAGGTGCAGGAGCTGCGCCCACCCGATCAGCTGCAGGGGACAGGCTGTTCCCTTTAGCCGAACCCCTGCTGTATGTGCCAGCATCGGTGAAAACACTGATGCTGGCGCATTAACCCTCACTATGCCACGGTCAGCACTGACCATGGCATGTGCGGGGTGTGTGGAGGGAGCTCCCTCCTCTTCCCCACCATACATGTATGGCACTGAGATTTCGGATCAACTTTCCAGTGCCGTACATGTACAGCGTTGGTATCCTACAGGTTAAAGGTATTAAGTCATTAAAAGTATTTCTATGCAATTAATAGGATGTTCAGAATGAAGTATTCTTGCTGAATACATGCAATAAAAATATTGTAAGGTTTTTTCTTACATTACATTTTCCTCATTGGTACTGATCCAGGATGTTTATCCATTTGGTCCGCCTTCTCCTGTATTCAGTGGTGGACTACTGCATCCTGCCTTCTCCTCCTTTCAGTGCTGGTGTAGTGATCTCATAGAGAAGCATGTGAAGTGGCCTAGGCACCTTTCCTTTATTTATCCCTACTTCTAAATTCATAGAAATGTATAGCTATATCTCCCTCTAAATAGTGGAGAAGTAAATTGTGGGAGCACTGCATGCCATATGTATCTTTGGGGCTGTATGTGAGGGACTATTTTCTATGCAGGGGCGGAAGGGTTTAACAAGAGCCAGTTGGGAGATGCAGGTGCTTTAAGTGCTGTTGCACACCCACCCAGGGTTTAAAAAAAAATGATAAGCAACAAGCGAGTAAACAAGAGAGTTTTCAATCTGTGGGACAAACCCTTTAAATTTAAAGGAGTCCACTTTTTTAATTACAATCTGGTAGGGAGTGCAATGCATAGGTGTCTTTTAGGTACTTTTTTTCTTCATTACAAAGTTTGCAGATAATTTTTCATATATCTATTTTCCTGAAGGGTTCCAATTTTCCTTGTAGAGATCCATTAGTATGGAATTTTTAAGACTGGTAACAGTCAGATAAAAAAATCGGATCAGCTTACCTTTATGCAGGTATGGTACAAATAATCTGGGCTGGCAACCCGGAACAATGATAAGAAAAAAAACACATTTTTTTTGTTGACATAGTAGAAAAATGTTAAAACCACAGTCGCTTACGCGTTTCAGGCATGAAAGCCCTTCCCCATAGCATACAAGACATAAAACATGATAAAAATATATATATACTGACAGGCATGCTGAAAAAGCAGTAACGCAGAAAATCTGGTATGGATAAAGTAGGAGCTGGAATGGAGACATCTTAGTAAATAAATAATATAATATACCAAGCCTAGTACAGACACATGTTGCAGAATGTCCAGAAAGAAGGCAAAATGCAATGTAAATAAGGTCATTAATATAGGCATGACTAATCAGTCTTAAGGTTCATTCTATGGGGAGGATCCAGTGCGCGTCACGGCTTGTCTTCAATTACCTTTTCTTATGGACTGGTTAACCCTTTCACCCGCAAATGTCTGTGTGTTGCAAAGTCAATAATAAAAAGCTACAGAACTGATTTAAATAAATAAACCATCTATGAGAAATAACTAAATATTAGTCTGTGCTATAGGATATATGGTGGTGACTGGCGGCTGGTGGAGCTATTGTCTATCAGGACTATAGCCACTACTAACCCACAAGGTATAGGTAGCCTTTGGGATATCTTCTAAGTCATTTGTCTTAAAGAGACAAAGTTCAGAATATCCCGTGCCATCAATTAAGCTGGTCTGAATTTGCAATGTCATAAAATGTCATCACCTTATAATGAATTAGCTCTATTAAGACAGCATGGGAGTGTGGTAAGTCCTAGGAATCTGTAGGTTCCAGTTATATTTACAAATGAAAAATAGCTTTGTCAGTAAATGGAAATATATAAATCAGGAAGGCAAAGGGAAATAATGAAATTAATTTATGGTTGCTGTTGATGACAACCTTGAGACTGTCATTCTTTCAGTCTGCGGTTAGGGACATTAAATCAGAAGAAAAAGCAGCTGGCAAGGAAAAAAGAAAGGCATTTGTTGGCAATATAAAGGAAACAACTCTGAAGTATTTAAGCCTGAAAGTTCATTCTGTTTCAGTTTTAACCTTGATAAATATTTTACCACAGTAAGAAAATAAAATGTACTTCTGGGGCCTATTTACGAAGGCATACAACAGTATTGTATAGTATAAAGATCATATTCCACACGAATGGTAATTTTGTATCTATCACTCTATAAAATGTGTTGAAAATCAGTGCATCAGTGCATTAGAACCCTACTCCTATAATGGTAGAGATAATGTCTTAGCATAAGTGAATGCATGGGTTTGTAAAAATAACACTTTTTTGTTTACATTTTTATTAAAATGCCAACCAAGTAACGGAAGAAATATAACACTATAGCTAGACATGAGCAAATTTCTAAAAAAATTGATTCGGCCAGTTCAAAGAATAAAAAAAGAAAAAAAGTATCGATCTGAATTTATTTGTGGCGAATCACGTTAAAAAACAGCTATTTCCTGGCTTCAGAGAGCCTAGTGGTGTAGAACACTGTGCCTTGCAGTAACACGCATTGGGAGCCTGCTCTGGTAGTGAAATTGTACTGTGAGTCAGTATGACAGGCAGATGACAGCCATCGCTCTTAGAATCATTGAACACTTTACTAATTTGGGCAGTTAAGGGTCCAAAAATGACCAAATAAGTCAAGTGTGAACTTAACCTTACAGTCCAATGTTAGCGTCAAGAAAAAGCGTACTACTTTTACACCGTCGGCAGCTGATTCTGCATAGATGTCTACAGAACCTATTCTTTTAAACGCTTATACAAGTAGAGTCCCGTGCGGCGTGCATTCAAGCGAGTGCTGACCAATTTAGCTTCACCAATTGACTGAAGGAACGTGCACCGCTATCTCCAGATGACTTCTGACACTGCAACATTAAGTTTTGCGGATACCGATGCTGAGAGGATACTGTCCCAAGTGACATCCACATCAGAATTTTTGAATATTCCGACAAGCGAATTCCAGAAGCGGCACTGGGAACGTGAACAAAGAGACTCATCGCATATGAACTACATGTGACTACTCTGGCTGAATACTTTAAGGTCAAAAGGATCCCAAGAGGTTTGAGGGTACATCTACACCCGACATTCTTTTCCAATGATCCTGATTATAGCAGAGACTTTGAAAAGATTATTAATAAATGCTCATATGACCTTATTCTATTAACAATCAATCGCACACATACGGCGGTGACGGAACTCCAGACACAGATTTCGGCAACCGAACAACAGCTGAGAGATTCTTTAACCTCTGAAGAATTTGGGAAGCTTAAAGAGTCTGTGGATACTTACATTGCTACTTATAAAAGAGAAACGGAAGATAAGAAAAGGTCCAAGTTCTTGCGTGATAGCGAAGACTATCACTTGAACCGGGTATACAAATGGCAAGACCCGACGTGGCGTCAGAAACCAGGTTACAGAAGGCCTTCAAGACCCGGATCCTTTACCTCCAGCTCCGGAAACAAATCCACCGGACCGCAAGATTCCCGTCCTTTTTTACGGAGAGGCAATCGGCGCCCATGAGGCGGCGGAGGAGGCGCGCAGGACGCAAACATCACAAACCGTGCAGCAAGGCCGGGATCGAGCCAAGCAATTCAGACCCGTTCTCAGGTAAGAGTACATCACTTGTGATCAACCTTTCTTCTAAAATCCTGAGCCCTGTACAAATGTCTGCCTTCCAGAAAGGACTCTCGTTCAGTCCATCTACAAACTTTGATACATTTCAATATGATATTGACATAAACCAATTTTTTCGCAAGCTGCGACTTAAAGCTCATTTTAGTGATCCAGGAAACAGGACTGTGGGTTCGGATGATGGGGAGAGATCGTGCGGCCTACGCCTGGCAGATCTAGGTTTGAAGAATACCAGCAAATATATGCCCCCTAAACTTTATCACCCTATTGAAACTTATGTTCAACTAGTGACTAGAGACATTGATAAACATATGGATGAGATAAAGAGAGGTAATTTATGATTCACGCAGAATGTGACATCAGAAGAAAGGGCAGCTATTAACTCTTTGGTGGATGACAAGAATTTTATTTTGAAACCAGCAGACAAAGGGGGCACTATTGTCCTCATGGATAAAACAAAATATGTAGCAGAGATTAAGCGGCAGCTTGCGGACCCCAACACATATGAACCTTTGAATGGGGATTCGGTTTTTCACATTAAAGAAAAAATCCTGAAGTCCGTGGACCATTTTGCTACACTTGGCATTTTTGATAAAAATATGCATACTTTTTTGGTCAACCATACACCAATAACACCGGTTTTCTATGTACTCCCAAAGGTCCACAAAACTCTAATCGACCCCCCAGGACGCCCAATTGTGGCCTCAGTGGGATCCATTTTATAGCAAAAAATGGAGTTGGTGGTGGCTGCTCTCCTATATAGCCTATGGTATGGTGCTACAAGTCCAGGGAGAGGACACCCTACCTCTCTAGATAAAGTGGAAATTTTAACAAAAGTGTATGGACGAGCACTCTACCAATTGGCACACATTTATTATGGAAAATAAAATAATAGCTAGCAATATAAAACTTATAAAACAGCACAATAAAATATAAGTATATCAATATAACCACAATGGGGTAATTGGTTATGATTGGGTATAATCAATGTCCAAACAATCCTATGACAAGGTTGTGTGTAAGGCCTTCTATTGTGGCCTATGTGTCCATAGGGATGATGTTATTATAACTCCACTGGTTCTAGCAGTCTATCAGTATTTCATATATCAGGTAGTAGTCCCGTGACATACAATGATATTTGTGGACAGAAGTGAGGTAGAGATGAACTTGCCGGCTATTCAGCCGCTTACCTCCCCTTCATATGTAGCTTTAGTCCTGCGGTTTGCTCAGACAAAGCAGATGGAGCACATCGGGTACGGCGTCTCACGTTGCTGTATTCGATGACCGGACTTACCGACTATTGTGTTGCTTACCTCTTCATATGGATAATACACTTTAGTCCTGCAGTGCGGCTAGAGTGCGTGGAGCACCCCGGATGGTGTAGGGAGCCGGCGTCTCACGATGCTCTGTTTGGTGTCCGCGTTGGATACTTGCGGAGTAACACTTGCGTCACTTCCTGTGTAGTCAGGTAGTGACGTATTCCTTGTATTTCATTCGATAATTCCAAGCTGCAATTTTTTTCCGATGTTTAGTTTTGCAGGTATCGAAGTCCTGTCTGCATGGCAATGCAATTAAAGAGATGTCGACAGGTATATGGCGGGATCCATTTTATCACCTTTGGCTATAGTGCTTGAGAAGATACTTACACCCTTAATAAAGGATACTCCATCCTTTTTAACAGACACACAACATTTTCTCAGCACTATAGCGCAATTAGGACCCATTCCACCTGAGAGTTTGTTGGTGACTATTGATGTGGTCAGCCTGTATACCTCCATTGAACACAGTGGGGGTATACAGGCAGTCCAATCATTTCTAGAAAAAAGTGATTATTCCCCCATTGAATGTGAATTTTTTGTACAACTCCTTCATCTCGTCTTATATGAAAATTATTTTCTGTTTGAAGATACCTATTATCTGCAGAGGCGGGGGACCGCGATGGGGTAGAACGTGGCCCCGCCCTATGCTAATGCATATATGTCAAAATTTGAAGACACATTTGTATACAATACTGAGTGGTACCATAACCACATTTTATTGTGGAAAAGATTTATCGACAACATTTTTTTGCATATGGGCGGGGCCACGTGAGACCCTTGAACTCTTCCTCTCACATCTGAACCATGCATGTGTTGGTTTACAATTCACATTGACTTGTGATAGCCAAACAGGGAGTTTTTTAGACACAAGGGTAATTAAGGATCTTAATGGTAACCTCTCTACAGATATATTTAGAAAAGAGACAGACAGGAACAGTATCCTCCACTTTTCCAGTGCTTGCCCACCGTCTTTGAAAAGGGCAATTCCTAGGTCCCAGTACCAGAGAGTGAGACGTATTGTCTCAGACCCCTCTATACAGGGACTTAGGATTGACGAAATGACTAGGAGGTTTGAGGAAAGAGGGTATCCCTCATTAGCCTTAAGAAAAACCGTGAGTGATCTAGAGAATCTACAGAGACAAGAGCTAGAGAGCTACAGAGACAAGCTAGTGCGCGCTGATATGGGGAGCCCTAAAGGCATACTCAAACAGAGCGTACTAGCCACACAGCGGAAGGGTACGTTCCCTTGTCTGCATTGCTTCCAGTGCTCAAATGTAATCAAAGGATCCAATATCTATCACCCACATACTGGACGAACATATCCGGTGGACGTTTTTTTCACCTGTGAGTCTACTAATGTAGTATACCTAATTAAATGTCCTTGTGGGTTATTATATATTGGCGAGACCATGCAAACTATCAGAGATCACATTGGAAAGCATAAGTCCACTATTAAGACTAAGAACTTATTGCTCCCAATTCCCTCCCATTTTGAAAAATATAAACACACTATTGCCCAATTGAAATTCCAGGTAATAGAACCGGTCATGAGACGCCGAAGGGGAGGTGATATCAAGAAGCTATTACTACGCCGAGAGGCCTATTGGATCCATACCCTAGACACCCTGTACCCCAGAGGTCTTAATAGGGATTATGAAATCACACATATTTAAGATCCTTTGTCAACCAATGCATCATTTCTGTTTAATCTGGTGATCTAACATATATCATTATTATTATTATTTTAGACATCGTCTACTCATTGAAGAATCTCCCATCTGAGATGGTATCTATCATTTATAATATAAGTGTTTTGATACATTGCCGCTACATGGTTTTCTTTCTATATATACAATTTTTTGTTACTTTTTGGTTACCTCCCATGTACCACCCCTTTTGGGGTCTGATGTCACTGGGCGGTTCCCTATTCCTGGCATTATAGGTGTATATAAACCTGTGTTGTATGATGGACATTTATCTGTTGAAAAAGGCTATCATAGCCGAAACGCGTCCTAGAATACAGGACATATTGTTACTTTGACAATAAATTTGTTACAAGCATCAAGTCACGTCTGCTGGGATCCTTTTCTCCATTGCACGTGGAAACTGATCCTGGTCCCGTGCAGCGTGCATTTAAGTGAGTGCTGACCAATTTATCTTCACCAGAGTGGAGAGAGTGTCAGCAGTAATTTTGTGTTGACATCACTGATTATTTTGCCCTTCCTCTGACCTGTCAGAACAATAACCCACAAAAACGGGAAGACAGTTGAGATGTTTAAGCACATGGACATACCCCCTACCCTATAAATAAACCCGATCTGACAGCCATTTTACATTTTGTTTTTTGCCAGTGTAGGGAGAGGTTGCTGTGTGGAGCAGGGACAGACTGTTAGGAACACTAAACGCTGCTAATAGGGCCATAAAAGTCTTTTTAAGGACTGGTATAGTTGTGCTATCGATAGGTGTGACATACTGAAGTGTGTGATATACGTGTAATATACTTTCTAACATAGAAAGTATATTATTGTGCATTTGTATTGTGCAGCAGTTGTGTGCGGTTTTGCTGCGATACTGCAGCTAGATAGAGGGACAAAGCTATTGGAAAAACTAATGGCAACTGGTGTGATACACCAGTTACCCCAATAAAACAGATTAAGGGGTGCGATATACTTGCTTCCACAAAATACTGATTAAGGGGTTTGATATAACGACTTCCACAAAATATTGATTGAGGGGTGTGATATACCAGCTTCCACAAAATATTGATTGAGGCCTACGATACACCGGCTTCCACCAAATATTGATTAAGGGGTTTGATATATTGGCTTCCAGCAAATGCTCATTAAGGGGTTCTATATACCTGTTTCCACAAAATACCGATAGAGGGGATTGATATACCGGCTTCCACCAAATATTCATTGAGGCCTGCGATACAACAGCTTCCACCAAATATTAAGGGGTTTGATTTACCGGCTTCCAGCAAATACTCATTAAGGGGTTCTATATACCTGTTTCTACAAAATACTAATAGAGGGTTGTAGCTGGACAGTTAAGACCTTTCCTAGGTTGCTAATATAGCTTATGTGTTTATACCTGACAATAACCTTAATATAGTTCCTATGTTTGTGTGTTAAAGACAAAAGCAGAGTTATTTACAGTGACTTCATGTTTGGATGTCATATAACTTATATTTTTTGTGCACAGAAGCAGAAAAGATAGTATGCCTTTAAGATTCATTATATAATGTAAGGTAAGCTCAATGACACAGCAGAAATAACAGAAAGCATAAGAGTTAAACTTTTGTTGCTGGGCAAAAGTCTTGACCAATCACAGCCAGCCTCACATAGCAAGAGTTTTGACCAATCACAGCCAGCCTCACACACAGCCTGTGTGGGAAATTCCCCTAGCAAAAGCTACTAGAATCATTATAACACAGGAGAAAAGCTGATCAGCCATTAACTCCACTAAGAGCTGTGTTTTATGGAAGCAGAGAGGCCAAAATAGGTTATACAATGTTCCTACTTGTCATGGTCTTACCTTCTTGCTGTTCTCCTTCGTTTGACATGTGCTGGCGGCCATCTTGGTTTCTGGGTTTCTTGTAGCCTCCCACCCTGCGGCTTCTCCTTCCCACTGGGAGGAGCTGGATGCCTAGCTCATATATATAAGAGGTCTGTGGCTTCAGTTCCTTGCTTGGTCCTCCTGTGTTCACATGCTTCTAAGACTGCTGCTGCTTCTGGTTCCTGATCCTGGCTTCGTCTGACTACCCTGCTGGTTCCTGATCTAGGCTTCGTCTGACTACCCTGCTGGTTCCTGATCCTGGCTTCGTCTGACTACCCTTCTGGTTCCTGACCTCCGGCTTCGCAAGACCCTGCTTCGGTTTAGCTATCCGTTTGGACTTTTGCCTTACAGCTGGATTTTCAATAAAGCCTTCTTATTTCCACTTATCTCTTGTTGTACGTCTGGTTCATGGTTCCTTGACATTAGGACCAAGCCATGAATTCTGACGGTACAGGGCCATCCTCGCTACCTACGCTGGTTGCCATACTTGATCAGCAGGATCACCTATTGGGTCGGTTCGCTGTGGCGTTGCAAACCCTGCTTGAACGCACAGCTCATTTAGGTTCCGTTGCCGATGGGTCGGTTGTCGCTCCTGGGGTCGCTCCTACTGCCGCTCCTGTTGTTGCGCCAGAGTCTACCCCGACACCTGTTGCTGCGCCTGCGGTGTTTCGGGGTATGACCGGTTCTGCCCCCCTTCCACAGCGCTTTGGGGGAGAGCCAACTCAGTGCCGAGGTTTCCTTAACCAGGTGGGCATTTATTTCGAGTTGCTGCCACATGCCTTTCCTACTGAGAGATCAAAGGTGGGCTTCTTGATCTCGCTGCTCTCGGACAAGGCCTTGGCCTGGGCCAGCCCTTTATGGGAGAACAACAATCCGGTGGTTGCCGAGTTTTCCGGTTTTGTTGCTTCTCTTCGGAAGGTATTCGATGTGCCGGCTCGTGCTGCCTCTGCTGCGAAGCTCCTTATGTCCATCAGACAGGGTTCACGATCCGTAGCTGAATACGCCATTGAGTTTCGTACCCTGGCAGCAGAGGTGGGCTGGAATAATGAGGCTCTGGTCGCTGCTTTCTCTCATGGTCTCTCGGATGCCTTGAAGGATGAGGTTGCAGCTAAGGACCTACCAGTGGAGCTCGAGTCTCTTATTTCTTTCCTGATTTTGATTGACACCAGACTCAGGGAGAGACCTTCCTTTAAGGAGAGCCTGCGGAGGCCTTCTAACAGATTGGCGCCTACGTTTGCTGTCCCACCCGTGCCTCCCTCTCCTCCCACGCCTCCTGGGGATGACTTGTCTGGGGGTGAACCCATGCAGCTGGGGTTTGCTCGCCTGTCCGAGGGGGAGAGGGCACTCCGGAGACGCAAGGGCCGATGCATGTACTGTGGTCTCGGTGGGCATTTTCGGTTGGCATGCCCGAACCGTCCGGGAAACGCTCGCACCTGAGATCCTGTCGGGGGCAGATCTTGGGTGGAGTCTCCTCGTCCCCGGTTTCCCGTGTTGACAAACCACTGATTACTGTTGTCCTCTCCTGGGTCGGGGGCTCGGTGACGACCCAGGCGTTGGTGGACTCTGGTGCTGGTGGTTTGTTCATTGATAGTGTGTTCGCTGCCGCCAATTCCATTCCTCTGCAGCCTCGAGGTTCCCCACTGGCTCTTGAGGCGATAGACGGCAGACCCCTTCTGCCGCCACACGTGACTCAGGAGACCCTTCCAGTGGGGATGGCCATTGGTGCCGTTCACAGAGAGTCGGTCTGTTTCCAGGTTATTTCGTCTCCACACTACTCGGTGGTCTTGGGGTACCCCTGGCTCCAGAAGCATAATCCGACTTTCGATTGGAGATCGGCCGAGATCCTCTCGTGGTCACCGCAGTGTGGGGCTAGTTGCATCCATGGGCCTGTCAAGTTGCTGTGTACTTCCTCGGACTCTCTGTTGCCTCCTGAATACGAGGAGTACCGGGATGTATTCGATAAGGTGCGTGCGGTTGCCCTACCTCCGCACCGCCCATACGATTGTGCCATAGAGTTACAATCTGGTGCCGTTCCTCCTCGTGGCAAGGTCTATCCACTGTCGGTAGCGGAGAATGAGGCCATGGAGGAGTACGTGAGGGAGGCGCTTTCACGCGGACACATTCGCAAATCCTCGTCCCCGGCAGGGGCTGGATTTTTCTTTGTGAAAAAGAAGGGCGGTGAGTTGAGGCCTTGCATCGATTACAGGGGTCTCAATCGCATCACGATCAAGAACGCTTACCCGATACCCTTGATTTCCGAGCTGTTCGATCGCCTCAAAGGGGCCACGGTCTTTACCAAACTCGACCTGAGGGCGGCATATAACCTGGTAAGGATCAAGGCGGGCGATGAGTGGAAGACCGCGTTTAACACCAGGACCGGTCATTATGAATCCTTGGTTATGCCCTTTGGGTTGTGCAATGCGCCCGCAGTCTTCCAGGAATTCATCAACGATGTTTTCCGTGACCTGTTACAGCAGTGTGTGGTGGTCTATTTGGATGACATCTTGGTATATTCTGAATCCATGGAGGCCCACATTCTGGATGTCAGACGAGTGTTGCAACGGTTACGAGAGAACAAGCTGTTCTGTAAGCTTGAGAAATGCGAATTTCACCGATCCCAGGTAACCTTCTTAGGTTACATCATTTCCGCTGAGGGGTTCTCCATGGATCCTGAGAAGGTTTCGGCTGTCTTACAGTGGCCCCAGCCCAGTGGTCTTCGTGCCCTGCAGCGCTTTTTGGGCTTCGCCAATTATTATCGGAAGTTCATCAGGGATCTGACCAGGAAGGGCAGTAATCCCCAGGTCTGGCCGCTCGAGGCCATCCGAGCTTTTGAGGCTCTAAAGTCCGCCTTTGTGTCGGCTCCGATTCTGTCGCATCCCAACCCTGGGTTGCCTTTTGTCCTCAAGGTGGACGCGTCTGAGACGGGAGTAGGCGCCCTTCTGTCTCAGCGTAGAACACCAGAGGGTCCTCTGCTTCCTTGTGGGTTTTACTCCTGGAAACTGTCTTCCGCGGAGTGAAACTATCAGATTGGTGACAGGGAGTTATTGGCCATCGTGCAGGCCCTTAAAGAATGGAGGCACTTGCTCGAGGGCTCGGTGGTTCCGGTTCTCATCCTGACGGACCAAAAGAATCTGACCTACCTCTCTGAGGCCAAGAGATTGACACCACGTCAGGCCAGATGGGCTCTGTTCTTGTCACGTTTTAATTACATGGTCTCCTACCTACCCGGTTCCAAGAACATCAGAGCGGATGCCTTATCACGGCAGTACTCCGAGCTGTCCGGGGAGGAGTCGATTCCGACTTCGGTCATACCTCCGAATCAGATCCTGGCCGCCATTCGCACCAGCCTGACCTCTCCCCTGGGTGAGCAGATTTTGGCGGCTCAATCTGGTGCTCCCTCTGGGAGACCCAACGGCAGATGTTTTGTGCCTGAGGAGTTGCGCACTCGGTTGTTGCGAACCTACCATAACTCCAAGGCCGCGGGGCATCCTGGAAAGAATCAGCTGTCCTGGGCTGTTTCACGTCTGTTCTGGTGGCCTTCTCTACGTTCCGACATCGCCGCATATGTAGCGGCATGCTCCGTTTGTGCCCAGAGTAAGTCCCCTCGGCACCGTCCGTTGGGCCTTTTGCAACCCATAGCCACCGGGGAGCGTCCATGGTCACACCTGGGGATGGATTTCATTGTGGACCTCCCTGCATCCCGAGGCCATACGGTCATTCTCATGATTGTGGATCGGTTTTCCAAAATGTGCCACTGTGTTCCTCTCAAGAAGTTACCCTCTGCACAAGAGTTGGCCACGATTTTTGCCAGGGAGGTCTTCCGGTTGCACGGTTTGCCCAAGGAGATTGTGTCGGATCAGGGGAGTCAGTTTGTGTCCAGGTTCTGGTGCGCCTTTTGCTCCCAGTTGGGGATTCATCTCTCTTTCTCCTCGGCCTACCACCCTCAGTCCAATGGGGCCGCAGAACGATCCAATCAGGCCTTGGAGCAATTCCTTCGTTGCTATGTCTCCGATCACCAAGACAATTGGGTTGACCTCCTGCCTTGGGCTGAGTTTGCCAGGAACACGGCGGTGAACTCTTCCTCTGGGACGTCTCCCTTCATGGCCAATTATGGGTTCCAACCTGCCGTGTTACCGGAGGTATTCTCTCCCCAGGATATTCCGGCTGTGGAGGATCACCTTTCCGTCCTACGTGCTTCTTGGGTACAGATCCAGAGGTCCCTTGAGGTCTCTGCGCAGCGCCAGAGACTCCAGGCTGATCGCAGACGAGCGCCCGCTCCTTCCTACCAGGTCGGAGACCGCGTATGGTTGTCCACCCGCAACCTCAACCTTCGAGTGCCCACTCCCAAGCTGGCGCCTCGCTTTGTTGGTCCCTTCCGAGTGCTTTGCAGGGTAAACCCGGTAGCCTATGCCCTTGCGCTTCCTCCTGGCATGCGGATCTCCAACGTGTTTCATGTCTCCCTGTTGAAGCCACTGGTGTGTAATCGTTTCACTTCCTCGGTTCCTCGGCCTCGTCCGGTCCAAGTGGGCAATCGTGAGGAGTATGAGGTGAGCAATATCCTGGACTCACGCCTGGTCCGCGGTCGGGTGCAGTTTTTGGTCCATTGGCGTGGTTATGGTCGAGAGGAGCGTTCCTGGGTTCCCTCCGCAGATGTCCATGCTCCTGCCTTGCTCCGAGCCTTCCACGCACGCTTCCCTCAGAAACCGTTCTTCACTCCGTGGAGGAGGGGCCCTTGAGGGGGAGGTACTGTCATGGTCTTACCTTCTTGCTGTTCTCCTTCGTTTGACATGTGCTGGCGGCCATCTTGGTTTCTGGGTTTCTTGTAGCCTCCCACCCTGCGGCTTCTCCTTCCCACTGGGAGGAGCTGGATGCCTAGCTCATATATATAGGAGGTCTGTGGCTTCAGTTCCTTGCTTGGTCCTCCTGTGTTCACATGCTTCTAAGACTGCTGCTGCTTCTGGTTCCTGATCCTGGCTTCGTCTGACTACCCTGCTGGTTCCTGATCTAGGCTTCGTCTGACTACCCTGCTGGTTCCTGATCCTGGCTTCGTCTGACTACCCTTCTGGTTCCTGACCTCCGGCTTCGCAAGACCCTGCTTCGGTTTAGCCATCCGTTTGGACTTTTGCCTTACAGCTGGATTTTCAATAAAGCCTTCTTATTTCCACTTATCTCTTGTTGTACGTCTGGTTCATGGTTCCTTGACACTACTGTTAATATAGTGATTACAACTGTATACTGAACCAGTTATATGTGTTTTTACTTACAGTTCCACCAATTGCAAACTACAAAGCTCACAATTGCAAATTCCAATTCCATATTGCAATCCGAATTGCATACAACCATACCAGATCATAATCAACCAATCTGCAAATAGTTACTGCTAACTGCATACTACAAATTGCGACCAAATTCAGCAAGTAAAACTATTAGTTAGACCTCAGATATACCGCTAAGAGAGATCATAAAGTGCTTAAATAACTTAAAGTGAGAGTACAGATACTGAAGAGAGAAATATATCCACCATTTTATGTTAATTGACAAGATTGAACTGTTGAACCACCATCTTATGCATAACGCCATTTTGTGATATATTTTTGCCACGTGTTTTGTATATGGAGTATCTGCTGCAGAGGCGGCAGTGTTATATATGAAGAAAAGTTGACGTTAATAAAGAAGTTATTTCATGCATTTGGTGTGCTCATCAAAGGGAACCTGTCACCTCTACTATGCTACCCTCACTGAGCGTTTCTAAATGTTCATTGTGTTACGCTAAACATATAAATTACACTTTTAATTTCATTTGCAGACAAATTCAATAAGTATTATGCATTTTTGTACTTCCCGTCTTTTATGCAAATTAACATAAAAGAGTCATATCTTACTTGTGTGACCAGAGAAGAGTCATATTTCCAAGCTCAGACTCATCTCAGGTTAATTTGCATTAAAAAAAAAATTACACAATAAAAGCACACAGAGCTATGGGGACTGGGTATTGCGGATGTGTTAGCGGCCATCTAGCAAACCCATGTCCTCAGCTCTATACCCAAAATCCAGGTGACAGGTTTCCTTTTAATCCTACTGTTTCCTTAGAACGGCACAAGAGGAATTACAGAGTAATATACAGTTTGGTTAGACTAAAAAGTTAGAGATACCAAAATTCTTCTAATGCCACAGCGCAATAGGCACTTCATAATGCTGCCTGCCACAGTGGAACTATTACCCTCAGAGGGCGAAGTAATAGCGCTCCTCAACTTGCACAGTAAATAGCGCATTAGAGCAGTAGAGTGCCAGCATATTCCGCCACTCAGCCTCTTTTCCCCGAGTGAGCAAGCAAGGACACCTCAGGGAAGCTACCATAGAGGCCATAGAACTCTTAAAGTGGCAGAACAGCAAAGGCAAAATAGTCAGAGAAAGAGCGCCAACCCTCCTGCGATCCCTAGAGAGAAAGAGACACATGGTGGGAGGCCAAAGTCCAGAGCTAGAGTGCCCGCACTGCTATCAACTGAGAGACCACATACTGCAGCCAGCTAGTTTCCCGCCACTAGGCCCAAAGCCTGCAAGCAGCGTATCCAAGCCAGCACATCACAAGTCATCACAGATTATCGCAAGTCTTCACAAAGCATCGCAAGTCTGCACAGAGCATCGCAAGTTAGCACAGAGCATCGCAAGTCAGCACAGAGCATCGCAAGTCAGGATAGAGAATCGCAAGTCAGTGCAAGCATCGCGACACATCAAGAAAAGACATGTCTCCTTATGATTGAAATTTGTTCCTGCTCTTCAGAATAAGTTCTGAGTTTTCCTTTTATTACTTATCATTGCATATAGGCTTTGGCATAAAGTGACATTTTTTGTCTTCAGTAATAACAGACTTTAAAGTGAAAACAAAGGACAGTTTGTAGTATATGGAATCTAAAGTATTTAAAATGAAAGTCATTTATTTCTGCATTTGTCAGTATTGCATTTAAAGTGAAAGGCATCTTATTATTTGTAGTGATTGTGATAGCATTCAAAGTAATATGTCTGAGCCTAGCATTACCATGCCACTGTTAGAGGATGCAAAGATAGATACAGTAGAAGTTGCAGAGCAAGGAAACCTGTCTGAGATAGAAGAGTCTGATATAGTATTAGTCTTGCCTAAAACAAATATAGCCCAAGCAGATGAAATAAGACGTTTATCACGTGCTAGAATCCTGTTCCATAATCCACTGGGGTCCCCAGGTCCTCGGGGGCTCGGCCTGCGGGGGACCCCGTTGGAGTAGTGGGACAGGTCACGCATATGCCTGGGTAATCTTCGGTTCCGACTCCTTTGCGGGCAGATGCGGTAGTGCGTCTGCATGGTCGCCAGAGGGGAAGACCACCAGGGTCTTGGAGGCAGATTCACCGGAATGGTGGCAGCACGCAGTGGCTAGTCCTGTCTCCGGCATCACTTGCGGGTTCCGTTCCGGCGTCAGTGCTGACTCGATTGTGTATTTATGCTGGGCCGCTCAAGCGTCCGCATGCACGTTTGAGAGGAGGTTCGCAAAAGGATATGTGGCCGAACGTACGAGCATCTTATTTGCTACACCGGCCGATGAAGGGGAAAATACTTGTACGTAAATTCTAGTAGATAAAACGACAGGCATGGGTTAAGTGACTAAGGACCAGCCTAGGCCGCACAAGTGTCAAGGATTAGGATCATTATATGACCTATGAGGAATAGACACATGGCACTCTGATTGGCTAGCAGGTACTTAAAAAGTGATCTTCCTGGCTGGTCAGCGCCCACTGTTGTTTTGACACCCGGGTGTATGTCGCGGTTCATATTCTCCAAGACTTACCTGTGCATGACCTCTGCCTTCCTCGATTTATCTCTATAGACTGCCTCTGGATACCTCATCTTTGCTGAACAGTTTTGTTTTGTGTATGACCTTGGATCGGACCCTGGAAATCCTGATGTCTCATCCCTTAGGTACCACTTTACACGGACTAATACTGCGCATATGAACTTTGGCCTGGTCACTGGCTGTCCCCTTGGTGTTTCCCTGCATAGGTATTATTCGGGTTGGTTACCTGTATACGCTTACTGGTTTGGACTGTATTGCTGTTTATTTAATAAATCCACTATTGTTTAACCTGTGTCTGGTTGCTTGGGGTTCTGCACCATTACACAGACTTGATTGGGGGTTGGTCACTAATAATAATTTCCACTAGTGGGCCCATGAAGTCCTAGCCTGATATGACAGTATTTAGGGGTCTTAAAGCATATGCAATACGTGTTTTAGTGGAGTAAAATAAGATTTGATTTTGTCAAGCTTCTTGGTCCCAAAAGCCAAACTGCAAGGTGATTAACGAAAGCAAAATACAAATTAAAGGGAGTCTGTCACCTACCTGACCGGTTTTAAACAGATCACATTGTTCAGTGGGGCATAAAGACATGACACAGATGTATTTAGTTTTTCAGATGCTTCAAATGACCCAAAAAGTCATTTTTATCATATGCTAATGAGCCGTCGCAAGTGCCTAGGGGCGGAAAGTTTTCTGGAAGTGCCCAAGTTCCAAGTTCCTGTGCCTCACTCGCGCCTAACTCCGCCCCTCAGCAAGCTCAGGCCAGCCCTGTGGCTCTGTGACATCATATTTTCCTGTGGGCTGTTTGAGCATTGCTGCTGGGCCCGGGCATAGGCACAGAGATATGCAGTGCGCATGCGCCAATTTCACACCAGTAACTGGTGCATGCACACTCTATATCCCTGTGCCTCTGCCCACAGTGGGCAGAACACTGTGCATGCCCGTGCCCGGCAGCGATGCGCGGACGTTCTATAGGGAAATATGATGTCACAGAGCCACAGGGCTGGCCTGAGCTTGCTGAGGGGTGGAGTTAGCCGCGAGTGAGGCAGGGGAACTTGGGCACTTTCAGAAAACTCTCCGCCCCTGGGCACTTGCGACGGCTCATTAGCATATGAAAAAACAAAACTTTTTGGGTGATTTGAAGCATCTGAAAAACTAAACACAGGTAACATCTGTGTTATGTCTTTGTGCCCCACTGAACAATGTGATCTGTTTAGAACCGGTCAGGTAGGTGACAGACTCCCTTTAAGTGAATTTTATTTCAGTTTTAAACTGCTCATTCTTATATTGGTTTCATTCTGAATATTTAGCATAATGCAAGGATTACAATTCCATACATTGGTACTTTATTAGTCCACTAACCCATGCGTAACAATGTGTATTGTGAGGGAGTGATTGAACGTGCTTAGTCTGCATGGAGATGTTCTAAAATCACTTCATTCTAAAATAGATAAATATAATCATGTAATAAACTATCTGTTGAATATATACAGCAAGAACTGGTCGTCAGCTACCTCTTCATACATATTTCATACTTTTTAAGCAGATGAGATATTCAAAGGAGTACCGTTATATCTCGTCTTTTTATTGGACTTATTTATCTTAAGTGACTCTTGAAATTGGATTGTGAAATTGTATTATTTTCTAAAATAAGCGCAGCTACATAAAGGAAACAACACATCTTCTGAATTTACACATTTTTCAGTGATAGTAAAGAGCTCACCATATTCAAAATGGAATAACTTTGACAACTGCAAAGGCAATCTTCTATATAAACTGAAGACCTTCTTCCAACACACCTTTCATGGTTTTCATACAATAAAGAAATGGAAATATAAAATTATAATATTTTCTAGGTACATCAGACTAGGTTGAGAGCAGAAAAGTAACATATTGCAGGATTTTGCTTCCAATTTTAAGGTGCACGCCAATTATAACATACAGTGCATCCTCAATAAAGAAACTCCAGTAGGAGAGATGTTTCCTAGGAATAGCTGATATGAAACATTGCTCTGTGTACCTGTTAACAAACCGCTTGAAATTAACCTACTGCTAACATGTTTTCTGATGCAATAAATATGTTGAAAATATTAAAACTTACTGCTACAATGTAGAGACCATATTGTAACTATAACTGCAAGGATTCCAAGAGTAGGCTAGACTACTGGGTGCAAACAAAACACTATGGGACTCACGTATTTACTTATATAATCTACTTTTGTGGCATAGATCAGTCGCTGATTTTGTTCCATGTCGTTTTGTGGCAAAATCAGTAATTTTTCCCTGCTCACACATATATATTAATGTCAAGAATGGCATAGACCTATCTTGACCCAGGTATAAAGTGGGTGTTAAAACTTCACTTTTAATTCAACATAATGATAAAATGGCTGTGAGCCATAACAAACAATTAAAACATTTTGTTTCCACCCCAAAGAGTTGACGACTTAGTTGCTGCCAGGGTGAGAGAGATGTCCTATTCTCCACAACTATAGGTGGGCAATGTGTGGATAGACTAACATAAGCAAACTACCTGTAGTTGCCTACAAAAACTGATTACATGGAATAGGCGACTATGCTCCTACACACAAACGTGCACAGCACACTTGTCTGACACTACGTCGGTATCTGTCAAGATGCACTCACACACTGCACACACGCTGCTAAGTGCTCCACCTAGCTCAAAAAACCTTTCTATATTGAATGAAATGTCCTACACAAGGACTTCTAAGCTAATAAGCAACATTGGAGTGGACAACAATTGTTTAAAACAATCAACTGCTCCCCCCACATGTTTCACCAGATTACTGGCTTCTTCAGGGGTTTGGGCAGAATTGAAGACAACAGACATGATGGTGGTATAGATGCTGCTATTCTGTGATTGATTTGTGTGGAAGCCAATTACTGTTAAGCAAGCTACACCAAGCGACAAATGAGAAAGCAAGAGATTTGGAATAACTGCCCTCCCTATTTTGTTGTTGACAAATGAAAGCAGGGCAGAGCAGGTCTCCTTATGACATCATGTGGAAGCTGTCACTGCGCTCCAACTTAGAAAATCAGCGAGATGATGCTTTCCAAAGCGCATGTCCTGCGCTTTGGAAAGCATCTTCATTAGCACTTCATTAGTACCGGAGGACTGGGAAGCGGTGAAGGATCTGTACTCGCTTCCTGGTCCTCCACTCGACTGTCTGCTGTAAAGGGCTGCACACCATGTAACCTCACTGTGCGCAGCCTTCACAGCTGACAGACGAGAACCAGGAAGAAGAGAGAGAGAGCGCTGGTGATGAGGAGCGTCGTCGTCCAGGAGCAGAAGAGGTAAGCTATTTTATTTTATTTTATATGTGCTGATGGCTGACATGGGGGGCATGATGGCTGACATGGGGGGCATGATGGCTGACATGGGGGGCATGATGGCTGACATAGGGGGCATGATGGCTGATATGATGGGGGGCATGATGGCTGGCATGGGGGGTTGATGGCTGACATGGGGGGGCTGATGAATGGGGCTGATGGCTGACATGGGGGCCTATCTGAGGCATTGGGGATCTGATCTGAGGTCTGATTAACATTGGGGGTCTGATTGCTGGTCTGACTTGAGGTGCAATGGGAAGTATTTTTCTTATTATACTCCTCTAAAACCTAGGTCTTATAGGCCGTTGCATCTTAGAGGGTGAAAAATACGGCCCTCAAACTAGCGATTGTCAGAAGCAGAGAGAAGATCCCAGGACCACTCAGAGGAGAAGCCAGATGCTGCAGACGGGACCAGGTCCAGGTGAGCTGTGAGGGGGGGGGGGGGGGGGGGGGCGCCAAAATGTAGCTTTGCTTGTGTTGGCAAAAATCCTTGCAGCGGCCCTGACCACAGTCAATTCAGAAGGTGGCATGAAGAGATCCTTAGTGCCAATCTCTAATGCTTTCAGGGGCATTGCTTTGCCTTAAAAGAACAGGCGCATAAGCAACAGGACATATTTCCCTCTTACAAACAGAAACTAAGGGGCACATTTATTAAGTCCACAGTTTTAGACACCTGTCTTAATAAAGGCCGTGTTCTGGCAGTGTATCCGCCGAAGTTACAAAGAGGGCACAGGCCTCTCCCTAACTTTGGCGAATCATGCGCCAGTTCTAAATGTAAGACAGTTTCCTAGCCATTTTCTACACCTAAAACAGGCATAGAAAATGATGAGAGATGGGCCTGCCAGCCTCTCTTCTTCCCACGCCACGCCCACAATTTTAGACCTGGCGTGAGCAGGGCGAGGTCACAAATAGCGGTGCAGCTAAATGACCTCCTAAATAATTTATATGCAATATAGCTATACAATAATACTGCTATACCAGAAGCAAATAGTACCAACTTTAGGCTATTAAACAATATCTAGGGTAGTGTCACACACACAGCTTTTTGTGGCTTTTTTATTAAGCCAAAGCCAGAAGCCAATCCACTTCTGGCTTTGGTTCAAGAAAACTGCATCAAAAACCTAAGTGGGACACCATTCTCATACTGCTACTTAACACAACTCACTACACACTATACAACAACCAATATTACCAATGATACCACTATATGAGACCCAAATAATCCTGGTATAATATGATCACTACTATTATCACTCACTATTATTACCATACTGCTATTGAATAAAAACTACTATATAGTGATGATTAGCATAGGCAATATTCATTTTTGTGATATTTAGCAATTTCTTTTTTGCATAATATTCGCAATAAATTCACAAATTCTATAATTTGTGATCTCCAGCCGTTATTTTCGCACTAATGATGCGCATATTTTTTGCGCTATACATGCAACTTCACATTTTATCAGGTCTGAGTAGATATGACTGCTGCAAAGTATTGTTGTGACATCACAGCACCATGTCTGTAGCATGCATGTATTGACAGCAGATCACACTACCTAACACCCTGCACTGCTATATAACTATCTATGTCTAACCTACACTGACTATCTCCCACTAACTATCTGTATTATATATATGAGCTAACTAACTAACTAATGTAATTGGATAAGGAGTAGGACCCAGATGAAAGCACAGAGGACAGAAATGACACTGCTCTCTCTCTCTCAGAACTGCAAAAAAAACTGCAGAAAATGGCTGCTGAGGAGTTTCTTATATAGAAAAGCGGTAGGCAACTTTCCTATTGGTTGCTAAGGATGTTGCTAAGCTCTGGTAACGATATTGCAGCCTTCTCATTGGCCTTCAGACAAGAAGGGAGGTTACTGATGAAAATTATGAATATATAGCAGTATATCCTATATCCCGAAAGTCGCGATAAAAATTTGCGATTAGAATATTCTCAATCAACACTACTGCTATATAAAGATTAATATTATCACTATAGAGTGACTATAAAATTATGGGCAGCATGGTGGTTAGTGCCGGTGGCTTGCAACACTGTTATCCCCATGTTAAAGTATGCTACTGTAGGTGTCTCTGAAATATATATGTGTTGTCTGGGGGGTATTCGTTCTCATTATGAAGAGTGCCTCGTATGTGAAATTCCTGTGCAAAGTATTGTAGACTAGGCAATGCCCCTCTGGGTTTCTGGGAAAGATTTTCTTTCTTTTTAAAATCAGTTTATTGATTTTATAACATATAAAAGAGGTATTACAAGCATGGAATACAAGACCACTTTGGACAATGCTCAATTGATGTTACAATACGATGGATGAGAGTCATACAAGGTATGTGAGTCCAGACCTAAAATAAAGCATGACATATCATATGAGGTACACCACACAGGAGATGCAAAATAATAAAAATTGCAGCTGTGAACCATCCCTGTGGTTAAGCAGGTACAGGGACCGAAAACCCAAACAAGGAATCCTTAAGAGCTACAGTTCCCACACTATAGATGTTACAGGAGATAACATACCTACATTTAAAGACAATGTCCTGTATAAAATTGGACGCATATTTAGATGGTATATGTATTCCAATATTAAACTGATGAACAAATGACAACAAGGGAATAAAAGACAATGGGGGAAGGGAGGAGTGATGAGAAAGGGGGAAGAAGGTGGGAAGGGAGAGCGGGAGTGGATGAAACTGGTTGTATATAGGGATCAAAACCTCCGAACCAGTGAAAGGTAAATTAGATAATTAAGTTCAGGAAGTCAGGGAAAAATTGTATGTCTGTGTGACCAGTTTTAGTGCAGAAGCGTTGATATGAAATTGAATATACACTTCTGAGAAAGATTTTCAAATTAGCTTTCCTAAGCCTATATGATGCCAGCAGATAAGGTGATATGTGCTAATTTTCATATATTATTCCATAAAAACCCAAAGGAATGTTGAGTGGGTTACAATACTCCTCCTGCATACTTGGCACTCTGCATAAGGAAAATAGAGATGGCCTTGCGGTTCGCCTAGCGGTCATTTCGCGGCGAACACATGGAGAAATTTGCGCCCACCATATTCTTTTACATTATGAAGAACTTTGACCCATGACACATCCATCAGGTGGTACAGGACAGCCAATTGAGAGATTTCAGCACATGGACATACCCTCTACCTTATAAATAAACCTGATCTGGCCGCCATTTTACATTCAGTGTTTTGCCAGTTTAGGGAGAGTTTGCTGTGTGGAGCAGGGACAGGCTGTTAGAGACACCAAATGCTAGCTAATAGGGCCACAAAAGTCATTTTAAGCACTAGTATAGGTGTGCTATTTATATGTGTAATACACAGAGGGGTGCAATATACTTATACTTTTATAATGAGTCAAAAACACATAGATCTATATAGTGATCACCTGGAAAACAGGGGCCTAGGGGCTAGGGACTTACTAGGGCCATTTTTATATAGGGTCAGGTTCCGGACAGGGTCACTCTTATCAGGGCGGGTGGTCTGTGGTTAGGCTATCAGGGCTAGAATAGCACCCCCCTGTAGGGCAATATCAGGCACAGTTATTTGCCCACTCGGTCCTTCAATACCACATCATCATGTAGCCCAGGGATAGATATTTTTTGCTTTCCCTCCGGGATTCATGAATGTGCACTGGAACCCCCCCGGATTGTGGTAGGACATATGGTTTCTGATTTGGTGCCGCCGAGAGCACATGATTTAGTGCTGCCGAGGGGTCCGACATCCGGGACCCCCGCCGATCAGCTGCTTGAGAAGGCAGCGACGCTCCAGCAGCGCCGCGGCCTTCTCGCTGTTTATCGCTGGCCCAGGGACGTCACGACTAGTATCAACTAGCGTGGGCAGGGCTAAGCTCTGTTAACTTGAATGGAGCTTAGTACCACCCATGCTAGTTGATACTAGTCGTGACGCAACTGGGCCGGCCGTAAACAGTGATAAGGCCGCGCCGCTGCTGGAGCGCTGCTGCCTTCTCAAACAGCTGATCGGCGGGGGTCCTGGGTGTTGGACCCCCGCCGATCAGATGCTGATGATCTATCCAGAGGATAGATCATCAGTTAAAGCAAAGTGCAGAACCCCTTTAACTTAAATAATTTAATTTATTTTCATTTCGAGGGATATCTTTTCCATTCACACGTCCGCAAAATAGGTCCGCATCCGTTCTGCAATTTTGAGGAATGGGTGCATTCAGTTTTAATGGGGCCGGAATGTGCTGTCCGCATCCGCATTTGCGGAACCGCACTTCCACATCTGTGCTTCCGTTTCCACAAAAAAATAGAACATGTCCTATTCTTGTCCACAATTGCAGACAAGATTAGGCACTTTCTATTATAGTGCTGGCGATGTGCGGTCCACAAATTGCAGAATGCACATTGCCAGTGTCCGTGTTTTGCGGACCCGCAAAACACTTACGGACGTGTGAATGGACCCTAATAGTAAAATTATTAAAGGTTATGTTTTATCTTTATGTATATTCTAATGGATTGCCTTCCTTGTACAATGTTATAATAGACTTTCTATGTTAGAAAGTATATTATAGTGCATTTGTATTGTGTGGCAGTTGTGTGCAGTTCTGCTGCGATACTGCAGGTATATACAGTTGCAAGAAAAAGTATGTGAACCCTTTGGAATGATATGGATTTCTGCACAAATTGGTCATAAAATGTGATCTGATCTTCATCTAAGTCACAACAATAGACAATCACAGTCTGCTTAAACTAATAACACACAAAGAATTAAATGTTACCATGTTTTTATTGAACACACCATGTAAACATTCACAGTGCAGGTGGAAAAAGTATGTGAACCCTTGGATTTAATAACTGGTTGAACCTCCTTTGTCAGCAATAACTTCAACCAAACATTTCCTGTAGTTGCAGATCAGACGTGCACAACGGTCAGGAGTAATTCTTGACCATTCCTCTTTACAGAACTGTTTCAGTTCAGCAATATTCTTGGGATGTCTGGTGTGAATAGCTTTCTTGAGGTCATGCCACAGCACCCCAATCGGGTTGAGGTCAGGACTCTGACTGGGCCGCTCCAAAAGGCGTATTTTCTTCTGTTTAAGCCATTCTGTTTTTGATTTACTTCTATGCTTTGGGTCGTTGTCCTGTTGCAACACCCATATTCTGTTGAGCTTTAGCTGGTGGACAGATGGCCTTAAAGGGGTTATCCAAGTTATATTTATTGATGACCTATCCTCAGGATAGGTCATCAATATCAGATCGGAGGGGGTCCGACACCCAGCACCCCCTCCGATCAGCTGTTTGAAGAGAAGGCATGTGCGGTGTCAGCGCTGCCTCTTCTTCACTGTTTACCTACTAGCCGTTGCATCTGCAGTGGTGAGCAGGTGTAATTACACCCAAGCTTTCCTATTGAAATGGATGGGACACCTTGGGTGTAATTACACCTGCTCACCACTGCAGATGCAATGGCTAGAAGGTAAACAGTGGACAGGAGCCAGCTCTGACACCGCGCACGCCTTCTCTTCAAACAGCTGATCGGAGGGGGTGCCGGGTGTCAGACCCCGCCGATCTGATATTGATGACCTATCCTGAGGATAGGTCATCAATAAATATAACTTGGACAACCCCTTTAAGTTCTCCTGCAAAATGTCTTGATAAACTTGGGAATTCATTTTTCCTTTGATGATAGCAATCCGTCCAGGCCCTGATGCAGCAAAGCAGCCCCAAACCATGATGCCCCCACCACCATACTTCACAGTTGGGATGAGGTTTGGATGTTGGTGTGCTGTGCCTCTTTTTCTCCACATATAATGTTGTGTGTTTCTTCCAAACAATTCAACTTTGGTTTCATCTGTCCACAGAATAATTTGCCAGTACTGCTGTGGAACATCCAGGTGCTCTTGTGCAAACTGTAAAAGTGCAGCAATGTTTTTTTGGACAGCAGTGGCTTCCTCTGTGGTATCCTCCCATGAAATCCATTCTTGTTTAGTGTTTTATGTATCGTAGATTCGCTAACCGGGATGTTAGCATATGCCAGAGACTTTTGTAAGACTTTAGCTGACATTCTAGGATTCTTCTTCACCTCATTGAGTAGTCTGTGCTGTGCTCTTGCAGTCATCTTTACAGGTCGGCCCCTCCTAGGGAGAGTAGCAGCAGTGCTGAACTTTCTCCATTTACAGACAATTTGTCTTACCGTGGACTGCTGAACAGCAAGGCATTTGGAGATACTTTTATAACCCTTTCCAGCTTTATGCAATTCAACAATTCTTAATTGTAGGTCTTCTGAGAGCTCTTTTGTGCGAGCAATGAGTTGCTTCTCATTTCTTAAACAACCATGTCGAAAGACACATCTCGTGGTTGTAGAAAAGATGTTAGTCTCTTTGAGAAGGGTCAAATCATAGGCATGCATCAAGCAGAGAAAACATCTAAGGAGATTGCAGAAACTACTAAAATTGGGTTAAGAACTGTCCAACGCATTATTAAAAAATGGAAGGATAGTGGGGACCCATCGTATTGAAGGAAAAAAAGTGGCGGGAAAAAAAATTCATGATCACGATTGATGATGCAATCATCTGCCTAGTGCCTACTGTACAAGCCTGTGGGGGCAGTGCTATGATCTGGGGTTGCTGCAGTTGGTCAGGTCTAGGTTCAGCAGCAGTATGTGCTCCAAGAATAAGGTCAACTGACTACCTGAACATACCGAATGACCAGGTTATTCCATTAATGGAGTTGTTCTTCCCTGATGGCATGGGCATATTCCAAGATGACAATGCCAGGACTCATTGGGCTCAAATTGTGAAAGAGTGGTTCAGGGAGCATGAGAAATAATTTTCACACATGGATTGGCCACAACAGAGTCCAGACCTTAACCCCATTGAGAATCATTTTTTTTTTTTTTTCTTTTTTTTTTGGTGGCGACTTTTTTGGGGACAGGCAGTGTATCTCATAACATGTAGACAAAATTAGGAGTTAAAACTGCTATTGGCTCTAATACATACTTCAGCAGCTTTATTCTAGAGAATAGCAGACTTCTACTGATGAGAAGGTGTGCTTCATAGATAGATATATCCATAGATGTTCTATTTTTTTTCCCCATAAAACAGAATTTAAAAAATTGAGATTAAAAAATGTGAGGAGTAATGCAAACTGACATAGATATATCAGATTCAAACAATTTCAAACAACCTGGAACTTCTCACAATAAATCTGCTGCTAAGCTTCTGGGCAGTTTATCGCTCTCATTGTGTCCATGCCAGCAAATGTTGATGTGACCTGACAGCTTCTCTAAAATGTCCTTTGTCACAACAAAAACAAGTTGGAGTTTTCCCTGCAGTTTAACTGGAATCCTCATTCTGCATTTCAAATAATATACAGAAAATCCCCCACAATAGTCAGTGTCATATAATGTTGTCATAACATGGTCTATGATTCTGTCAGAATGTGACATTAGGTGACAGATTGCTATAGTTTGCCTGATGTCTCTGTGTTATTTATTCAATTTTCCAGTATAATATGTATAAAGCCATTTATTTGTTTTTGTTTCAAAGTACTGAATGCAGATTGTCAATGAGTTGACATTCTAAGTTCCTATTTATAATGTATGTGAACCTTGCTTTTGTATGTTCTGCAACATTTCATCTTTTTTTTGTATTTAAAGGGGTTTTTGGGGAGTAAAACACTGAGTAAAAGATGATGCCACTCACTTAGGAAGAAGCCGCAACTCTCACCAAAGCACTAAGGTCTCTTCAAACAGCTGACCAGCAGAATGACTCTCCACTGACAAGATATTGATGATCAATCCTGAGGATAGGTCATCAATATTCTGCTCCTGGAAAATGTGGGAATTGTATAAGCTCTCCCAAAAATGTCACTTTTTATTGTAGATTTTGAATTTATATAAGTAAATATACAGTATCTCAATAAGTAAATATACAGTATCTCACAAAAGTGAGTTACACCCTTTACATTTTTGTACATATTTTATTGTAATTTTTCATGGGACAATATTGAAGATCTGACACATTGATACAATGTAAAGTAGTCAGTGTACAGCTTGTATAGCATTATGAATTTGGTGTGCCGTCAAAATAACTCAACACACAGACATTAATGTCTAAACCACTGGCAAAAAAACTGAATACACCCAATTAGCCATTTTTGCTTCTCGGTGTCATGTGACTCATTAGTGTTACAAGGTCTCAGGTGTGAATGGGGAGCATGTGTGTTAGATTTGGAGTTATTGCTCAAAAAGTCACTCATACTGGTCACTAGAAGTTCATCATGGCACCTCACAGCAAAGAACTCTATGAGGGTCTAAAAAAAAGAATAGTTGCTCTACATAAGGATGGCCTAGGCTATAAGAAGATTGCCAACACCCTGAAACTGAGCTGCAGCACGGTCGCCAAGACCATAAAGTGGTTTAACAAGACAGGTTCCTTTCAGAACAGGCCTCTTCATGGTCGACCAAAAAAGTTGCGTCCAGGTGCTCAGCGTCATATCCAGAGGTTATCTTTTCAAAATAGACATATAAGCGCTGCCAGCATTGTTGCAAAGGTTAAAGGGGTGGGGAGGTGAGGGGTCAGCCTGTCAGTGCTCAGACCATACGCCGCACACTGCATCAAATTGGTCTGCGTTGTTCCAGAAGGAAGCCTCTTCTAATGATGATGCACAAGAAAGTCCTAAAATGGTTAGCTGAAGACAAGCAGACTAAGGACATGGATTTCTGGAACCAAGTCCTGTGGTCTGATGAGACCAAAATAAAATTATCTCTGGTTTGCTTCTGGCAATCATCACTTCGGTGACCGACTGGCTTTTGGCCCTGATACCATATAACTACTCTTATTGTGTCTGTTTATTTCCTGTTTGAGTGCTGCTCCCTCACATACATAGTATGGGGACTATCAAATAGTGATTGACAAACATCGGCCAGGATGGTTCGCGAATGAGAATGCACGTTCGTGATCAAATGTTCGCAAACCGCGAGTTCACATCTCGCCTATTGACTTTAACAGCAGGCGAACCTGAAAAACCTTTAGGTCATATTTGCAGCCACTAAATACAAACTATGAGTGCACAAATAGTCCACAACATGAAGAGGGACATATCAGAGGGGGATCATTGGCAAAAATTCCCACAAAAAATACGTATTTTAATCAGGGGCCATTTGTATCTGTCTTAAAGGGAAACTCTCAAAAATGGGCCCTGCTGGAGCCTAGGAAAATGTTATTTCCTACCGGTTTGATATATACAAATGTGCAGCACTCCATGTTTTTGAAGTCTGAAGAGTCCATTAACAAAAAATTTGTAATTTTTTTTTCTGCCATGGAAATGTATGGTGATTGGACACCACTGTACAGCATCAGTCTGAGGCATCTGTTAATGCATACATTTTTGGCATGCATTAAATGGATGGCAAAAATAGGATGTGAACCCAGCCCTAGTGTCAGAATAAGCACCAGTACACAGCGGAGCAGCATGGCGGAGAGGGGAGGCCGCCATGTACTGACAGAGCGCTACCTGATCCTGGTGGTCAGGGATGAGGACAGTGTTTCCCAAGGATCATTTTCTTCTGCAAAATACAGGGCACAGTATAATACAATAGAATCTATATAATATAAAGATAGTGGCCCAACCCCAAATTATACATACAATTAGGTGGTCATTATATTGACCGGATAACACCTCTGTACAATGACCAGATAACACCGCCATACCGGTATAAGAGGGCACACTACAGGGAATGACTAGGGGCACTGCACAGGGTGTGGTAAGAGGGTACAATGCAGGGTATAAGGGGGCACAGTACGGGGCGAGGGACACAGTACGAGGCGGGGGCACAGTCACATGATCCTGTGACATTAGAAGGTCCTTATGGTGAATGCAGTTGATATTTCACCATAATAAGAGGCAGAGGAGTGAGAAAGGGGTGTGATTATGTGGCTAGGGATAAAAAATGTAACTGTCGGCCAGTACAGGTCCCAAAAATTAGCCAATAGGCATTTACCTGACAGGAAAGAACTTTGGATTTTATGGCTGGAGGTACATTAGTCGGTCACAGGATAAATATGTAAGAGAACAGCTCGATAAAGGCCCCTGGCGGTTGTTCTTGGAACCGCCTGCTCCTGGTGACCGCATTTGTTTCAGACCGGCTCGCGGCACAGGTAAGGTATCTGTGCATCGCCGGACTTGTAAGTTAAGACGGCAGCCCGCATGTGTTTGCTGGTAAACACTGCGAACTGGCCATCACACAGAATCCAAAGATCTTTTCTGTCAGGTAAATGCCTATTACCTAATTTTTGGGGCCTGTACTGGCCGACAGTTACATATTTATCCTGTGACCGACTAATGTACCTCTAGCCACAGAATCCAAAGTTCTTGGCGAACACTGCCAACTGGCCATCACTGTTAGGCGGTCACAGGATAAATATATAACTGTCGGCCAGTAGAGGACCCAAAAATTTGCCAATAGGCATTCACCTGGCACCAAATAACTTAGAATTCTGTGGCTGGAGGTACATTAGGCGGTCACAGGATAAAAATTTAACTGTCGGCCAATACAGGCCCCAAAAATTGGCCAATAGACATTAATGTGGGTGGAAATTCCTCTGCCAGTGCCCGCAACAGCATAATGCAGCATCTCTCGCAGCAAGGCCTGGAAATGCTGCATTCTGCCACCCTTCTGTGATGCTGGTAACATGTCCGCCATTTTGTGTTTGTAACTGATGTCTCAGTACGTTGCCAGCCAGTACAGATCCTTGACCTTTATGCTTTTTATACGGGGTTCCCTCTTCAAACACTGGAGCATGAAGGCCTCCATTTGCACTAATTTGGAAGCAGTGGAGCGCTAAATTGGAAGTACAACCTGCGCTAAATTGCTCAGTGTTAGGGAGAGCTGTGCATAGGAAAGGACAGACAGTGTAGGGAGTGTAATAGGAAGATTTTTATACAAAAACTTTTCAAAAACCCAAAAGTCCTTTTAAAGTCTATTGTGTGTGACAGCAGCAATATATATTTTTGTGCTTCCTGCGCTAAATGCCGTGTAATAGCCGGCTGCGGACTGTTAAATTATGCGCGCCACATCACCTGTTTAAAGTGTGCGCATCCCTAAAATATCAGTTACATCCAATGCACTTTTTCTGTAGACGGTGTACCCTGCTGACTGTTAAATTATCCGCGCCACATCTCCTGTTTAAAGTGTGAGCTTCCCTAAAATATCAGTGACATCCAGTGCAGTTTTTCAGTAGATGGTGTCCGCTGTGGACACTTAAATTATCGGCGCCACATCTCCAGTGTAAAGTGTGCACATCCCTAAAATATCAGTGACATCTAGTGCACTTTTTTCCATAGACAGTGTGCGCTGCGGACTGTTACATTTTCCGTCACATGTCCTGTTTACAGTGTGCACATCCCTAAAATATCAGTGACATCCAGGACAGATTTTCAGTAGACGGTGTCCAATGCGGACAGAATTTTTTTTGGGCGTCAAATTTCCTGTTTAAAGTGTGTGCATCCCTAAAATATTAGTGACCTCCATTACACTTTTTCCTGTTTAATGTATATGCATCCCTAAAATATCAGTGACATCCAGTACACTTTTTCCGTAGACACTGCAAACTGTGACATTACCTGTGGTACCTGTCCTGTATAACGTTTCCTCATCACAAATACTGTTGTAATTATTTTTGCGCATACACTTTCAAATCTTATGAAGTGTAGGAGTCCCTCTACATGAACAATTGTACCACAATGTGAATGAGGCCCTCCTTTATGTGATATGCAGGTTGTATCAGAGTGCCTCTTCCTTGTAATTTTTGGCAGCACTTGCACTTTATATACAAGTAAATAGACAGGAAAGAATGTTTCCTAACAATTTTTCCTCTAAAATCAATTTTTTCTTCGGTTTTGTCAGTCTGTAAAAGTGGCGTACTATTCGGACAACATGGTTCCTAGCAGCGACCTGCGAGTCCAAGATGCATCCAGACATCCTCCCAATGCTGTTTGCGAACCATTTCAGTGGTGTTTCCATCAATTTCTGACATTTTCCTATGAAACAGGCACACTACCCTCTTCAGAGCAGGGGGTGCCTGGTTTAATGCTCGGGTTCTCCCATTGATCTCATTATACTCGGGTGCTCGGTCAAGTACCTGAACACCCGAATAAGTACCCGAACATTCCAATGCACAGAACAAAAATGTGAAAAATGTTGTCTCTGTATAAATATATATTGACCTAACTGTTTGTGTGTGGATGAACTGGCCGGCACCATTGATAAGAAAAGGGTGAGCACAATCCTTTGGCAATGTAAGACTTAAACTACAAATGTTACTACATAACACATTCCTAACGCATATAAGGTTGTACAATGGACTTCAGACGAGTTTGATAAAATACGTATGCTTCTTTATACTATTCTAGAAATTTGTTAGTTATCCTGTTTATACTTACAGGACAGAGGCGATAAATAAGGTTGCTATATAAAAATAATAATTCTCACCAGTGTTGCTTTGATAAAAGGATTGTGCCTTTTGGAACATAATTTATCTTGGAGATTGTGACTAGAAAAGAAACTTTGATCTCTTAATGTATATTAGACAAAATCTATGCTCATAGCCTGGCTCATTTTTAATGTTAGATTTCTTCAAACTGTCTGAATGAATTTCTCATGTTTTGGGCAAAATTATAATCAGGTTGATTATGCTATTCTTAATTAGCCTACCACTAACACACTTTTTATAGTTTACAGGTTGGACAACACCATAAGTATGCCATACAACACTACAGCAACCAGGGTAACCCATGTAATAATACTAGCATCATTCTTTTACATTTTAACCCTTAAAGTTTTTTTGGGGGGGCGTTTTATATTAATAAACTATCCTCAGGATTAGTGATAAATGAACATCTACCGGGACATTTCGCGAACGCAAACACGAGTTTGAGATCAAATGTTCGCGAACTGCTCGGTCGTGACGGGCGCCATTCACTTAACTGGCAGGCAAACCTGACAAACCTATAAGTCACATTTGCAGCCACCAAATACTTACTAGAAGTCCACAAATAGTCCCACAACATGGATAGTGACATACCAAAGGTCAATGGCAAAAATTCCCACAAAAAATATGTATTTTAATCAGGGGCAATTTTTTTGCGTCTTAAAGGAAAACTCTCAAAAATATGCCCTGCTGGAGCCTAGAAGAAAAATATATTTTAGGCTACAGGAGTACAGGCCTCAAAAAGTAGGCGTTCACCTGACAGAAAATAACAAGTAATTATGTGGCTGGAGGTATATTAGACAGTCACTGGATAATCATTTTACAGTAGGCCAGTGGAGTACAGGCCCCAAAAATTAGGCATGCACCTGACAGAAAAGAACATTTTTTTTAATGTGGCTGGAGGTATATTAGACGGTCAGTGGATAACAATTTTACTGTAGGCTAGTACAGGCCCCAAAAATTAGGCATTCACCTGACAGAAAAGAACAAGTCATTATGTGGCTGCTGGCATATTAGACGGTCAGTGGATAACAATAAGCATTTACCTGACAGAAAATAACTCGTGATCATGTGGCTGGAGGTACATTAGGCGGTCACTGGATACAAATTTTACTGTAAGCCACTGGAGTAGAGGCCCCAAAAATTAGGAATTTACCTGACATAAAAGGCCTTTTATGGTGCTGTATATACATAAGACCATGCCCATTCTTTGTACTGTGTCTTGGCAGATATGTGTGGGCTGGCATGAGGAAATTCAATTACACGTGGTCGTCGCTGATGTTGAATTCCTTCGAGATCCATGCTTTATTAGTTTTTACAAATGTGAGGTAGTTCTCACTGTTGTGACCTAGGCGAGTGCGCTTATCGGTCACTATCCCCCATGCTGCTCTGAACATCCTTTCGGACAGTACACTTGACGAGGGGCAAGCCAAGAGTTCCATGGCAAATTGTGCCAGCCCTGGCCACAGGTAAAGCATGCACAACCAGTAGTCCAGGGGTTCCTTTCTTCTCAGAGCGTTCACGTCAGCTGTTAACCAAATGTAGTTCGACACCTGTCGGTCTAGGCATTCCCTGAGGCTGGATCCGGAGGGCGGATGTCGATGGGTTGGCTGCAAGAATGATCTCATATCCAAAGTGACCAACATATCTTCAAACCAGCCTCTTCTTGTAGGCGCAGTAGGATTGGTACCCGCACCTGTATCGTTGTGGGTGGAAATTCCTCTGCCAGCGCCCACAACAGAGAATGAAGTATCTCTCGCAGCAAGGCCTGGAAATGCTGCATTCTGCCAGCCCTCTGTGATGCTGGTAACATGTCTGCCATACTTTTCCTTGCCGTTTATGCTTTTAATTCGGGGGTCCGTCTTCAAACACTGGCGCATGAAGGCCCCCTTTTGCACTAAATTGGAAGCGGTGGAGCGCCCTGGCCCAGGAGAATGTCGTCCTCATTCTCCTCCCCCAGCCATGGACAACACCATCGATCGCCAAAAAGTTTAAGTACCCCTTAAAGCCTACTTTTCTTGCTCCTCCTCCTCCCCCCAGCTACCATTCTCCTCTGACTCCTCTTCAGACTCCTGCTGACTTGTATCAGAGGGAGTAGCCCCCCCGGGAATTTATTCAGCTTTGCGACTTCCTCATCTTCCAGCTCTTGCTACTCAACGGCTTGATCAATGACATAACGCAATGCACGCTCGAGAAAGAAGTTGTTTGGCACAATGTCACTGATGGCGTCCTGGCTGCGACTGAGCAGTTTGGTGATCTCATCAAATGGCCGCAGAAGTCTGCATGTATCACGCATGAGCAGCCACTGGCTCGGTGAAAAGAAACCACGCTCCCTAGAACCTTTCCTGCTGCAAAGTTCGTACAGGTAGTCATTAATGGCACGTTGCTGCTGGAGCAGCCTATCAAGCATATACAGTGTGGAGTTCCAGTGCGTTGGGCGTCAAGGTGAGCCATAGCCATGTAAGATTTTCCTGGCCTGCCTCAAGTTGTCCTGGTCGTATTTGGCAAAGAATCGCTGCACGACTAACTTCAGGACATGTGTCATTTTACCCTGTTTTAGCGCGTTCAGCAGATTGGCATCGTTGTCGCACACCACTTTGCCAACTGTCAAATTGAGCGGAGTTAGCCACTGATTGGCCTGTTACCACAGAGCTGCAAGCAGTGCAGGACCGGTGTGGCTCTTGGATTCCAGGCACAACAGCCGCAGCACAGCATGGCAACATCTCACCTGGCACGTCAAATAGGTTCTGGGAAGCTGCTGATGGAGCTGGTACTGCTCCTGCCCCCCCAGCATCCAAGGTAGTAGAAAGTGAGCACCGAAGGCCCCCCCAGTCAGACTTGCTTGAGGATGGGCGATGGGGCACATAGGCAGTGGCCAACTGACTACACAGGATGTCTCGATAGTAGTTCAGTTTGTACTCCCTCTCAACGGGTGCAAAAAAGGCCCCCATTTTTGACCAGTAGCAAGGGTCTAACATAGTGGAGAGCCAGTAGTCATCCCTCTGACAAATGGTGACAATTTGGCTGTCACTACGCAAGCAAGTGAGCATGCATCAGGCCTTTTGCACAAGTGACTCGGAGGGATTCCCTACCTTCATCTCCACTGCATACTGCTACGGTGTGTCTGGGTCCTCTCCCTCGTCTTTTTCATTGCTGTGTAGCCCCTCTGGCTGCTCCTGCTCCTCCTGATATTCCTCTGCTGTCACCTGTGTAGAAAAACCACCCATTTCTCTACATATTGCTTGTGCTCGAATGTACTCCTGCTCCTCCTTCTCCACTAGTTCAGCCCGCACAGGGCTCATGGGGCCGTGATATGTAGTCGCCACTTCTCCTGTACCCTGGCCAGCCAGATGTAGCAGAATCTGTTCCAGTACATGAATCAGCAGAATGACGTTTTTCATCCCGTAGTCCTGGCGACTGCCAAATAAAGTTTCCTCCTCAAAGGAGGTGTCACACATGAACTGCCACTGGCTAACATCAAAATTACACAGGGGAGTACCTCTGTCCGCCCGTATTATCAATAAATTGTTTATGGCGTTTCTCTGTTCATATAATCGGTTCAACATATAGATGGTGGAATTCCAATGTGAGTGGAAACGTTGCATATCAGCATATGCTGGGGAAGGCCTTTCTGCCACTGCAGCTCAAGGAGGGTGTGCTTTGCGGCGTATGAGTGGCTGAAGTTCATGCAAAGTTTCTTGACCATTTTCTGGATGTCCTGCAGATGGGGTGAAGACTTCAGGAACCGCTTTACAACCAGATTGAACACGTGCACCTTGCAGGGCGCATAACTCAGCCCTCCTTGACGCAGCGCAGACACCATCTTCTTCCCATTGTCGATAACCATGGTTCCGATTTTGAGCTGTCAAGGAGATAGCCAGGAGTCGATTTCTTGATGATGCCCATGCAAACTAAGTGCAGAACAGCATGACACTGCCATGCCCTGCACACATGGTATTCTGGAGGGGCACTGTGAATTTCTCGGCACAAGCTATCCGTTCTCTGAAAGGTGCAGAGTGTACCACTTAGAAAGGGATGGACTGCAGCACCAGCAACTTGGCCAGAAGCACGTTCATCTTTTGCACCGTTGGATTAGTGCATGCATCGCTTTGGAGATCGATTGCTGACAGAATGACCAATGAGGAGTAAGTAGAAGGAGCAGGAGCATCAGGACCAGCAGATGATGGGAAGGACATACAGCTCCCTTTGGCAGAGGTGGTGGAGCTTTGACAGCATGAAATTGGGTGTGTGCCACTGGGAGATGCAACGGTTGCTGCGGCAGACTGGACCCCCACATTGGAGCCATGGTTCTCCCAAGCCACTTTATGGTGACACTGCATGTGTTGACTAGTGATGAGCGGCAGGGGCAATATTCAAATTTGCGATATTTCATTAATATTTTGTCAAATATTTGTCAAATATTTGTGAATTCGAGAATTTGAGATTATATTCTTGATTGCGAAAACTGCAATGTAATATTTGCATAATGCGCTTGAAATACAGACGTGGGTCGCTTATGTTACATTTTTCAAGCTGGTATAAGTTTCCTGAGACTGGAGAAAATGGTTGGCATGGCAGAACATTAGAATAGCTTTATATGCCGATAGAGTGCGCCAATATATTTGCGCTTGGGAATTTTCGACAATTAATGATGCACATTTTTTTTCAGTACGTGCAACATGTGACATTACAGCATGTCTGTAGCATGTATGCATGGACAGCAGAACCTATCACACTGCATCACACCCTGCACTGGAACCTAGCTACACTATAGATCTATCTAACCTACACTGACTATCTCTCCCTAACTATCTGAATTATATATATAAGTTAACCATCTAATGTAATACAACGAAGCACAGAGCACAGCATTGACACTGCTGTCTCTTTCATAACTGCAATAAACTTTAGAAAATAGCTGCTAGGGAGGTTCTTATATAGTGAGGGGTAGGCAACTTTTCTATTGGTTGCTAGGGATGTTGCTAAGCTGTGAACAAGCCTTCTCATTGGCCCACAAGCTAGAAGAAGGGAGGGATGGTCACCTGATGTGTACTGTGTTAAAAAAAAAAAAAAAAACATAAAAAATGAATATTCGTCATTACGAATATATAGCACTACATTGTACATCAAGCTGCCTCTTCTCCTGATGATGATGAAGCCCTTTCTTAACCCGGCTCCCAAGTGTGATCCGCTACTGTCTGCACATCACTGATGTCCCCCTCAAGGGTCTCAGGACCAGGAGCCTGACCACTCGCAAATGCCTGCTCCCACGCGACTTTAATCATCACCACTTGCCCGCCTACCGGAGGAAGCAACAGGTGTCTGCTCCAGATCTAGGCTGAGCAGTAGCTTCTGACTGTTCTTTAGTACTGTAGCTCGTCCTCGCTGAAAAGTGAAGCCGAGCCTATGGCATATAATACTCGCATTGAGGGAACTGAAAATGACAGAGGAATGTTCAGGTGGGGGCACAGGGCCTGCTCCCGTACCATGCCAACTAAGTGTCGTGTCACAGGTACCCACAAACTCTTGGCTGGGGGTGTCTGATGTCACTTGTGACGAAGTTGAAGACGGAGTCAACCATTCAAGCACCGCTGGGTTGCTGGTCAAGACTCGACTGCTAGATGACACCAGGAGCTCAGGACTCTCGCTGGGACTCCTGCTGCCACGCCCCTTTTTCTGCTGCCAACTACAGAAACATTTTGCCACTGCCCATTCCCTTTGAAGGGCCTGTCACATGTCTGTCTAACATATTGTATGATAACAGAATTAAATTAAAATAATACCCCCAAAAAAAGCTGTAGTACAATGTTTCTTCACCTCTGAACTGCAATTAAGACATATATATATATATATATATATATATGTATATATATATACAGTCATGTGAAAAAATTAGGACACCCTTTGAAAGCATGTGGTTTTTTGTAACATTTTTAATAAAAGGTTATTTCATCTCCGTTTCAACAATACAGAGAGATTAAAGTAATCCAACTAAACAAAGAAAACTGAAGAAAAGTCTTTTCAAGATCTTCTGTAAATGTCATTCTACAAAAATGCCTATTCTAACTGAGGAAAAAGATAGGACACCCTTGCCCCTAATAGCGAGTGTTACCTCCTTTGGCTGAAATAACTGCAGTGAGACGGTTCTTGTAGCCATCTACCAGTCTTCGACATCGGTCTGAGGAAATTTTACCCCACTCCTCAATGCAGAACTTTTTCAGCTGTGAGATGTTTGAGGGGTTTCTTGCACGTACAGCCCTTTTCAAGTCACCCCACAGCATCTCAATGGGATTCAAATCTGGACTTTGACTTGGCCATTCCAGGACTCTCCATTTCTTCTTTTTCAGCCAATCTTTGGTTGATTTACTAGTATGTTTTGGGTCATTGTCATGTTGCATGGTCCAGTTCTGCTTCAGCTTTAATTTTCTAACTGATGGTCTCACATGTTCTTCAAGCACCTTCTGATACACAGTAGAATTCATTGTGGATTCTATGATGGTGAGCTGACCAGGTCCTGCTGCAGCAAAGCAGCCCCAAACCATGACACTTCCACCTCCATGCTTCACAGTTGGTATGAGGTTCTTTTCTTGGAATGCTGTGTTTGGTTTACGCCAAACATGTCCTCTGCTGTTGTGTCCAAATAATTCAATTTTGGACTCATCTGTCCAAAGAACATTATTCCAGAAGTCCTGGTCTTTGTCAACTTTATCTCTGGCAAATGTCAGTCTGGCCTCGATGTTTCTCTTGGAAAGCAAAGGTTTCCTCCTTGCACACCTCCCATGCAAGTTAAACTTGTACAGTCTCTTTCTGATTGTAGAGGCATGTACTTCTACATCAACAGTAGCCAGAGCCTGCTGTAGTTCTCGAGATGACACTTTAGGGTTTTTGGAGACCTCTTTTAGCATCTTGCGGTCTGCACTTGGGGTGAACTTGCTGGGGCGACCAGTCCTGGGCATGTTGGCAGTTGTTTTGAAAGCCCTCCACTTGTAGACTATCTTCCGGACAGTGGAATGGCTGATTTCAAAATCTTTTGAGATCTTTTTAAATCCCTTCCCAGACTCATAGGCTGCTACAATCTTTTTTCTGAAGTCCTCTGACAGCTCTTTTGCTCTCACCATGGTGCTCACTCTCACTTCAACAGTCAGGAGCACACCAAACTAAATGTCTGAGGTTTAAATAGGGCAAGCCTCATTCAACATGCAGAGTAACGATCTACTAATTATGTGCACCTGGTGTGATATACCTGTGTGAGATCTGAGCCAATTTAAGAGGGAATACATGTGAGGGTGTCCTATCTTTTTCCTCAGTTAGAATAGGCATTTTTGTAGAATGACATTTACAGAAGATCTTGAAAAGACTTTTCTTCAGTTTTCTTTGTTTAGTTGGATTACTTTAATCTCTCTGTATTGTTGAAACGGAGATGAAATAACCTTTTATTAAAAATGTTACAAAAAACCACATGCTTTCAAAGGGTGTCCTAATTTTTTCACATGACTGTATATATATATATATATATAAATTCTGATTAATAAACTCCCCTCCCAAAAAAATAAATAAAATATTTACCACAAAACAGCAATTAAGACATATTATTTTTCCTATAACTACACACCAAAAAAATAAATATAACAAACACAAATCACTGCAGAACGGGTGATGGGACGTACGTATATATTTTTTTTTCTACACCACGTAAATGGCTATAGTACAATATAACTTCACCACTGAACGCTAATTATGACATATATTTTTTTTTTCTTTTTTTTTCTATTTATACACCCAAAAAAAGAAATATAACAATCACAATTCATAGCTGTAGTACAATGTTACTTCACTGCTGAATGGCAATTAAGACATATATATATATTTTTTTTCCCTATTTCTACACCTCAAAAAAAAGAAATATAACAATCACAATTCATGGCTGAATGGTTAATAGGACGTATGTATATTTCCTTTTTCTACATCACGTAAATGGCTGTAGTACAATATAACTTCACCGCTGAATGCTAATTATGACTTTTTTCCTTTTTTTTTTTTTTTCTATTTCTACACCCAAAAAAAGAAATATAACACTCACAATTCACCATAGAATGACTAATGAGACATAAGTATTTTTTCTATTGATACACCCCGTAAATGGCTGTAGTACAATGTAACTTCACTGCTGAACGGCATTTATGATATATATTTTTCCCTTTTTTTCTATTAATATACCCCAAAAAAAGTTAAATCAATGCAGAACGGCTAATGGGAAGTAAGTATCTTTCTAATAATACACCCAGTAAATGGCTGTAGTACAATGTAACTTCACTGCTGAACGGCACTTATGATATAACCCAGACTTGTTCATTGCCTGTGCCCCCATTTTTCCACATATATATATATATATATATATATATATATATATATAAAACACAGATAGTGCAGCAGCACAGTCAGAATTGGTGGACTGGGTGCAAATCCCCACAGAGGTCGGCTCTTCCTCCACGATATACAATAAACAAATGACGAGGCAGCACTTCCAGCTTTCAGTGAATGGATGAAGACCCCAAACTTTACTCCAAGCGATGTTTCGGCCTGCTCAATGAGGCCTGTATATATAATTATGTTGTTTTTTTCCCCCTATCAATACACCCTCCAAAAAGGTAAAACAATGTACAATCAACACAGGATGGCTGTACATATCTATGTTATTAATACACCCCATAAATGGCTGTAGTACAATGTACCTTCACCAGTGAATGGCAACTATGACATATATTTTTCCTTTTTTTTTTTTTTTACTTCCTATTGATACACCCCCAAAAAAGTAAATCAATATAAAATCAATGCAGAATGGCTAATATGACGTATGTATCTTTCCTATTAATACACCCCATAGATGGCTATATCACACAGAAGTTGCACACCAATCACAAGCAAGGTTTGCTGGAATTAGTGATGTATCATATAGTGATGTATCACATTAGTGCATCAAGGTGTAATAGAATCACTCCTATTACCCAGGCTGTACACTGTCCTGTTGCACCCTGTTCTCCTTTTATAGTGTAGATGATGCCCAATCCTTTCCTTATACCTTGACTAATCTTTTCCCTGAACTTGTAAATAGTTTTTTCAGCACAATAAAGTCTTTCCTAGCACTGTCCCTAGAGCCTGCTGACGTCTTTCCCTGCACTAAGCACACTGGAATTGGCAGAAAAATGGCTGAGGCTATTTGTAGGGCTGTGACATCACAGGGGTGGCTGCTGATTGGCTGCATACATGGCATTGTGGGTGATCCCTCGTTCCCAAATTCGGATCAAATTTCACTTTGTCAACTTTGATTAACACATCTCTATATGTGTATGTCCGCTAAAGGAATCCGCAGCATCGGATATACAATAACAACATTTTACACAGCCGCCTCCTGTGAATTGGGGAACATCAAACACTATGTTTTCAGTGGAAATTTTCACCCCACGCTTTCCAATTATTTGCCAAAAAATATGCTTAGTAACCTAACCGCCAAACTACAGAAGTCATTATCTGTTGGCTGTTGTGGCAGTTAGCCTGGATGTTCATCAGGTTTCATATAGCAACCAATCACAGCTCAGCTTCTATTTTGCTACAGTTCATTAATATGAGCTCTGATTGGTTGCTATAGGCAACAAAGGACATTCTTATTATAAGATGGCTTATGTGTGAGTTAGTATGATTTTGATTATGACGCTTTGCCAACGTTGTTTTAGAGTTTGATGTAGCTCACATGACTAATACTAATTCTGTGGGGTTTTATATACTGGTAACTAAAGACAATAATGCCCCATAAGAAAAAAGAATTTGATTGGACTATTGTTGTCAGATGAAAAGCCATATAAGGTTGCGGGTTATTATGGAAATCACTGCTAACGAGACAGCATACAGTCACTGTTAATGTGAAGGCAGCTGTGGAGGTCACTGTTAAAGGGGCGGTTGCTGTGGAGGTTAATGTTAAGGGGCGAGTTATTTTGGAAATCACTGTTAAGGAAATGTGGTACTGTGGAGGTCAATGATAAAAGGGCAGCCACTGTGAAGGTCAATGTTGAAGGGGTGTTCACTGTGGATGTTACTGTTAAGGGGCAGGGGACTATGGAGGCCAATGTTAAAGGGGCTACTGTAGAGGTAACTGTTAAGGCAGCAGGGTACTGTGAGGTCACTGTTTAGGGAGTGTCATACTGTAGAGGTCACTGTTAAGGGAGCGGGGTACTGTGACAATTAATTTTAAAGTGGCGGACACTGTGGAGGTCTCTATTAAGGGGCAAGGAAGGGTGGAGGTCACAGTTAAGGGGAAGGTCTGCTTTGGAGGTCAGTGTAAAGGGGTGTGGTGCTGTAGAGGTCACTGTCAAGGGGGTTGGGAGCTGTGGAACTCAGTGTTAAAGGGGCGAGCTGCTGTGAAGGTCAAATTTAAGGATGTGGGCTACTGTGTAGATCCCATTTTAAGAAGGAAGAGAACTTTGGGGGGTCAGTGTTAAGGGGATGGGGTACTGTAGAGGTCACTCTTATGGGAGATATTGTCGATATCTTTTAACAACACACAGAAACATTAAATGAAATAGATGAAATATACTTGTGCGAAGCCGGGTCCTTCTGCTAATATATATATAATATTGTACAAAGTTCATTTATTTCAGTAATGCAACTTAAAAGGTGAAACTAACATTTGAGATAGACTCATTATATGAAAAACAAGATATTTCAAGCCTTTATTTGTTATAATTTGTGTAATTTGGATGATTATGGCTTACAGCTTATGAAACCCCAAAGTCTCAATTTTGAGGTCCCCTTTGCTCAGGGGGTATGGATTAATTAGCTGACTAGAGTGTGACACTTTGAGCCTAGAATATTGAACCTTTTCACAAAATTCTAATTTTAAGCTGTATTAATGCAATTCCTTTTAATTTGCATTACTGAAATAAATGGACTTTTACAAGATATTCTATTTTTTTCGAGTTTTACCTGTATATATATATATATATATATATATATATATATATATGTTATCTAAACTTAAATCCCATAGATATGTTTTCACTTCCCTTTAGTATATTTCAGAAAATGTGCCATATGTTTTCATGTAAGTACTGTTTTTTATTTTTTATTTGTTTAAAGCACAATACCTCACCATGGTGCCTTCACCACAGCGCATAAAGAAGTAATTACTGCACACATAACAGAAGAATAGATTATATTCTTTGTAGAAATTTCCAATATGCTGGATTATTTCTAAAGCAATCGTTAAGCTGTTTAAAGTAAAGGAAATCTGTTTGGTGGGTGTTATAATGAAGATAAAATAGCTATATCATACATTTTTTCCCCCAAGACAGCAAACCGTAAGGTCTTGCCCACTGGAAATGAGGAATAGACAAAAGGTTTTTGCAAGATTTGCGGTTATAGTAACAATAACACCCTGAGAATTCATTTCTTTTGAAATGCACTTGACATTTTAATTTAGTACTATGTTTTTACTTTTGCTATACATGCAAGTCATGTAAATGAAAAGTGACAAATCAGCTTTGAATGTGAAATTTAACCTCGGTGATGCTAGAACAGCTATTATGGAAATGTTCTTTGGAAGAACTTCCAGGAGTAAGTTAGCTGTATTTTAATCTAGGCTGAATTTGCACAAAGAGAATGCAGGGGATCTTTACTGAAGCATTTGGCTTGTACAGAATGAAGATGAAGGAATATACAGTATGAACTAGTGTAAAAGCTCCTATCTTGGCAAGTCTACAAGTATTTAAGAGCTGGCCATAGATCTAAGAAGAAAGCACCAGGGGATGTTGTGCCATAATCCAAACAATTCCCCTTAAAATACTGTGACACAAACCATTGAGCGAGTAGTAGAGAATAGCGCAGATAGTCCTATAAATGTACTACTGTATTTTCAGCACCTTATTTGTAATAGCTTTAAAAAAGGACTTAATTAGTTCATGTTCGCTACATATCTGGCTGAATTATAGCCATTTTGTCACTTTGGTCACCATGTGAGCCCTCCAAAGGTTGATTGCAACAACGAAACCCAATTACTTATGGCTAGATGAACAGAAGAAGGTTGTGTGACTGACCTTACAGAACTCTGGCCAATGCTGATTGAGGCAGAGGTTGAAACAATGATCTTGAACATCTAAATTTGGCATACTAAAGCTCAGAGCATCTAACCTTTATGAACATGAGCTTGGAACACCAGTACAATGGAAATAGAAAGGACAGAGCAAAGAGATGCTTTGCAAATATTGTCAATAAAAACATCAATAGGACGTATAACTCTGGCTGAACGAATGTGCTTAATAGTGTATATGAAAAATAAACAGTAATCTGTAAAGCACCCAGATCCGTCCTATCTTACCTTTCTTCTTTGCCAGTGAAAGGGGTTCTCCAGGATTTTGATATTAATTCTGAATGATAGCTCTCTCTTCTGTACAGTTAGGTATAGTGTGAATCTGCCCAACTTCACTTGACAGCTGCTGGCTGGGGTGCTCTGATGGACTTGGAAAAAGTGTTTGCAGAATTCCAGCTGGAATATTTCTGCTGGGCCAGAATCCCACCTTGACTAGTCTAGGTATGTGTGTAGGCTCCAGACTTCACTGCCCTACACACAGGATTAGGGGCGCTGATGCCATCAAAGATTTTAAGCCAGAAAGTCACTGGTGGTTTGAGATGGTACAGACATTTCCTGATGGCATAGAAGGTTTTGTCTTTCAGTATTTCTATGGCTTGTTTAATGCTCCCTGATTGGCTCATTTCTAGGCCCAGGTAGGAGTACCTGGAGATTTCTGTAAGTGGGTAGTTTTTTTTAGCAGGAAGGGAGGATGCCTGGCTGGTTTCAGGTATCTCTTCTGGAACACCATACTGTTGTATGTTGGCATTTCTCCAGGATATCTATCTATCTATCTATCTATCTCTGCTGCTGCCATGCTACTCACCATGCTGTTCAAAATCCTCTGCAAGCTGCTGTCTCTATTGCATCAGTCTCTATTCCCTTAGGGCATGCACATGCTCACCTATGAGCTCTTAAAAGGCCAATTGGCACATTTGAATATACTTCCCCAGCCAATGGATGAGGGTCCGTGGTACCTAAGGCCTGACATTAAAGGTTCCCTGTGACCAGAAAAGGTGTTTGGAATACTTAGTGCTTCTGCTATTCTCCTTCAAATGTACCTGTGTTATCCAGTCTGTTTCAATCTGTGTTCCTGCTGTGTACACATCCTGATTGTGTGCTTCAGTTCAAGTTTGTGTTCAAGTTCTACTAGTCTCTGATGTCTCCTTGTTACTGCATCTACCACTACCCGGGTCGCAAGCTCTCCTGGTGTGTCCTGCATTGTGGTGCCAGATATCTGCAGTTCCAGTATCAGCGACTCTCCAGGCTGATTCTGTGGTTTTGGTGTGGATTCCCTGAATCCCAGCCATCCAGCCAAGGTGCCAAGGTCCCTGCCAGCTACACTAGTATTATCGCAAGAGGTGGCGATCTGGTTACTCCCCTGTGGTGCAGTGCTGGGTTAAAGGGTGAATATCAGGGGAGTTCTAGAATAATACTCTTAGAATTTAGCGCAAAGCCAAACCAGTTAGTTGGCACAGTGGGTTCACACCCGCTGATCCGTAACTCTATCTATCTAAAAAAAAAAAAAGAGAAACTGCAGCACTTCCTATGTAGTGAAAAGAAAAATTAGGTCCTTTATTCACCCGTGTGACGTTTCAGTCCGCTTACTGGGACCGTTATCAAGCAATAGATACATGATCTCAATACATAATTTATAAGGTATCCAGACATTTGCATAATAAATAATCATTTTATAAAATCACATATTATTCAGTATTGAGATCATGTATCTATTGCTTGATAACGGTCCCAGTAAGCGGACTGAAATGTCGCACGGGTGAATAAAGGACCTCATTTTTCTTTTTACTACATAGGAAGTGCTGCAGTTTTTCTTTTTTTCTTTATTTTGACAATTGGTTGCGTCTTTACTGCTGACACTCCAGACTTTAAGTACGGTTAGTGCTGCCTTGGATTTATTTTATTTTTTATATCTATCTATCTATCTATCTATCTATCTATCTATCTATATATCTTATATCTATCTATTATCTATCTATCTATCTATCTATCTCATATCTATCTATCTATCTATCTCATATCTGTCTATCTCATATCTATCTATCTATCCATCTATCTGTCATCTATATATCTCATATCTATCTCATATCTATCTATCTATCTATCTATCTGTCATCTATATATCTATTATCTATCTATCTATCTATCAAATCAAATAATCTTTATTGGCAGGACTAAATACATTTTAGTATTGCCAAAGCAAGTGGGAAATAATTGGGTAGGGTTGGGGGTGGGGACACGTCCAGGGGGGGGGGGGGTATAGGAGTCCATGGTATATCAGGCTCCTCTCAGTCTATGGCAGGCAGTAATAAATTGTGCTGCTATGGCCGTTGTGTTCTCCTCTCCCCCCAGCAGTATGGAGAGTCTCTCTTCCTCCTCCATGGAGGTGAAGTCTGGGCAGAGATCAGACAGTCTCCTGAAGTGAGTCTCTCTCACTGCTGAGTATTTGGGGCACCGCAACATATCTATCTATCTATCTATCTATCTATCTATCTATCTATCTGTCTGTCATCTATATATCTCATATATATCTATTATCTATCTATCTATCTCATATCTGTCTATCTCATATCTATCTATCTATCTATCTATCTATCTGTCATCTATATATCTCATATCTATCTATTATCTATCTATCTATCTATCTATCTGTCATCTATCTATCTATCTATTATCTATCTATCTATCTATCTATCTATCTGTCTGTCTGTCATCTATATATCTCATATCTATCTATTATCTATCTATCTGTCATCTATATATATCATATCTATCTATTATCTATCTATCTATTGATCTATCTATCTGTCATCTATATATCTCATATCTATTATCTATCTATCAATCCTATCTGCTTTATATCTGCTATCTATCTATATATCTATCTATCTATCTATCTATCTATCTCCTATCTATCTATCTTGTCTACCAATTTAAGAATCTAGAACTATATATGTGTTTAGGCATTTTTTGACTTAATATAATAAATGGATATGACCCAATCATTCATAGTCATATTTCACTAATTGATGAGAATAACACTAATACATTCTAGTAATATTATCATTATAGAAAACAGTTACAAACATTAAAGTGGTAGAAAGTGAATTATTTGGATATTTAGTAACAAATAACATTGTAATGTATACATTTATGTTTCAAAACCAATGTAGTCTGTAATTGTTTTATGAGCATTATTCTTTGTAAAACAATCATGCAAAACCACAGTGACTTTGCAATATTTGTGACAACACAGCCAGCAACATAATGATTATGAAGGATGACAAATGAAATATGAATGCAAATAATTTCTCCAGAAACTTCATGATATTTTATTCTGTAATCCACAAATCTGCTCTTTCAGTGACTGCTGATCACTGCTTGTTTTAGATTAAGTGGCAGAAAAAAGAAAGTGCTCCTAATTTTCTAAGACTTATGTACAGTTATTATCTCAAATTCTGGCAGTTTATATAACAGTAATTTCCCAGTATTTATTCTTTTATTTTTTATTGCTTCTCGAGTCAATGTGGGAAAGGAGCAAAATATCAAAATTGTTGGCAGGAATAGGATGTGACACAATATTTTGCCTTTAAAAATTGAGAGATCTACTGAACCATTATGTAAGATAAATTTATTTGTAATTAGTGAATACTTTATTTGCATGCATGTTTAGTATTTGGTAATACCGATCACCATAAAAATGCAGTGCAATTTGCAGGCAGCAGATTCTAAAGCATGAGGAGCTCAGACGATTGATCTACAGTTTTGTGGGGAGAGAGTTAGTAAACTCATCATTATTTAATTAATTCATTTTTTTTCTCAGTCATTTTGGCACATCATTTACGCATACAGGGAAAGAGGTCAATCTCTGAGAAGGACCGCCACAAGAGGCTTAAAGCTCCTCCTGCTCTATGACATGCTGCCTACAGATTGCACTGCATTTCATGGTGACAGGTTCCAGTTAAATCTTAGGTAAAGTGCCCTCTGCCATTCTACCATAGCCTTGAAGAACACCCAGAATGTTTTTTTTGTTTTTTTTGTTCATGGCATATTGCATGGTAACGTGGTTTTCATATCTAGCATGGATGAAGGTTAACAAGACAGAAACAGCTGTATCCAAGTTGGATTAGATGGCTTAAATATTTTATGTGAATATAGGCAAAAACAGAAAATGCCATTGGTCCACTGTCATGTCCCATAAATATTTAATTGTCTTTTACTAAACTGAAATTTAATCATATGCTGGCCATGTAAGAAATGCTAGTATTAGCCACCTGTCAGGCAGCATAGAAAATGCTACAGCTGCCAATTGTAGTAGCTGGAAGTTTTATTTTCAATGCTGACCACCAAGTAATCCATGCCAGCGCTCCTCAGATATCATGTTATAAACAGAGACTACAACTCCTGAAATGGTGGCATTATTAATCATATATTTTGGAAGAATGTAGGTCTCCAGCAGACTGATCAAAAGCTGAAATTTCAGGTTTTGCACAGAGTTTGATTAGTTCATCAGCTGCACAGTTTGCATTTACAAGTATTCAGCTATTATCCAAGAACGGTGAAAAAAAAAAATATTTTTTGGATATGTAATGGAACTGAGGTAATGAGTGCATAGAACAAGTTGGATTTATTTTGCTCTCTTTCTCTCAGTCACTTTACCGTCTCCCAACCACCGACTGCAGTCAGTCATGACACATTCGGTCATGAATTGTTTTGATCTTTAAGACTTCTAAAGATTTTTAAAGGTATAGATCAGCAAATTGCTTTGATAGAATTGGAATTCAACCCAATTTTTTTTTTTTTTAAAATAACATTTTGATTCTATAAAACCAGGATTTTAGATGATTCCACTCAGAAGAAATTTAGAAGCAAGAAAGAGAGGAAGAGAGCATCAAATCTGCCACCCGACTTGATTGAATCAAACCTGAATTTAAGTTACAGAAATGTGCTCATTTCTATTTAAATGGAGTCTGTCACTTTCAAAATGGATATCTAAGTTTGCATCCTGCCATGTAGGAAAGGTGCCTCAAAACCCAACCCTATGTTCTGAAAATCTGGTCCTCTAATCCTGAGAAACATTTATTTTTATTTTTAGAAAAATAAGATTGTCGATGCACCATGGGCTGGGCTGCTTTATTTTTTTTCACCATGAATTCTCCAATAATGCCACCCAACACCTCCCTTCTTGTTTGATTGACAATCCCTGAAATTTCAGAGCCAGGAATGATGACACAGAGGACACTAGGTGTATTGAACGGAGCAGCCCTGCCAATGGTGCACTGAAAACCTTGTTTCCATAAAATGAAATAGTAACATTTCACAGGATTACAGGACACTATACCCTACATGACGGCATGCATACTTTGAAACACGCTTTAAAGCTATTCAGCATACAGAGAAAACACATTTTATCCCCAAAAATATGACAAACCTTTTAGTATTGTGATTACTGTGTAGAACCCAAATATCATTGCTACTGTTGAGTCCAGTATTGTAAATGACTTTCTATGTAGAGCATAGGGGCATCTTCAAGTCATGTACAAAACACCTGTGGGGGAGATTTATCAAAACTGGTATAAAGGAAAACTGATTTAGTTGCCCATTGAAACCAGTCAGATTCCACCTTTAATTTTGCAGAACTCTTTTGGAAAATGAAAGGTAGAATTTTATTGGTTTCTATGGGCAACCAAGCCCGTTTCCTTTACACCAGTCTTGAAAAATCTCTCCCAAAGTGTTTTGTACATGACTTAACGGCCCTCAGATGGTGTCCAAAGGCTGCTCATCCCATCATAAGTAAAGAACAGTACAGAACATATAGTACCGCACCGTACTGTAGAGAAGCGTTACTAGACAACCTATCAGAGCATATACTGTATTTAAGTAATGCAAGTGTTTTACTAGAGATATGCATATGCTGATTGAGACCAAGTTTCAGCAGCCCCCTTAAAAACCACTGTACAAATATTGCAGAAAATATTGAATCCTCATCCTCATTGTAGCATAAGGGACTACTGTATTTCTCATCCACATTCATCAGCAGGGTGCACACTACACACCTTGGACTTAGAACAATGTTAGGTTGATTCTGGAATTTTCTTTTTCTTTTTTTGTCTTCAAAAAGTAGCATATAATGTGACTCTGAAGCCTTTTCCCAATAGTTCCACCACTTGTGCCAATGCGGTTTCATTAAGCAGGGGCTCCAGGAATATGGATAGGTAATAGATATATAGATGCAAATATGAAATTACATTAAGAGAAGAGCCTTGACATGCAATGGAGATAGAGTTGCATGCCTACCCTATTTATGCACTTCACTTTGTATTTGGACAGATACACTAAGCAAATTGTGTAAGAACAGTTTGTGCTCTGTTATCATGGTGTGGTAAATGTTAATTTTTGTAGTGCGCAACATCTATAGATAGATCAATAAATAAAGATAGATATTCATTGCCTATCCGGGCTGTTTAACATTTTTCATGTTGCGGGCAATGTCGCCTGCCGCATGTAAAGTGCTGACAGAGGGAGCGGACTCCCTCTGTCTCCCATAGGCACCCTGAAAATGCGATCATGGGGTGACGATGTATGTGAAAGCTGTCTGGGGTTTGATGTAGGCCCCAGACCAGCCTTCAGTAATTTGGTCAATGTTCGAATATCAATTACATTAAAATACAATGCACTATAGGTATAGTGCGCTGCATTTTAAAAGCATTCAAAAAGATTTCTGTTATAGTCCCCTTGTGGGACTATTAAGTGGTAAAAAAGGTAAAAAACAAAAACAACTTTATTCTATAAAAAAATCTATTTTAAAAAATGCAAAAATAAAATAAAAAATCTTCCACATATGGTTGGTATTGCCGCGTCTGTAATGACCCGGACTACATAAATATCATGCAAATTATCCCCAATGGTGAACGCTGTAAAAAAGAAGAAAAAAATATTCCCAGTTGCCACTGAAAAAACGGAATAAAGAGTGATCAAAAAGCGCCATTTACTCCAAAATTATACCAATGAAAAATACAAGTCAGGGTGGGTTCATACTAGTGTTAAGGATTTCGTTTTGGCTTTTAAAGGCTTCCATTTTGCATTCTGTCTGGGCTTTCCGTTATTTTCCGTTATAACCATGTTATAACGGAAAGCTATAACGGAATCCCTAATGCTAGTGTGAACCCACCCTCATCCTGCAAAAATCAAGCACTCACAAAACTCCATATAAAGAAAAATAAATAAGTTATGGGTCTTGGAAGCGGCAATAAAAAAATCATTTTTTTCTTTAAAGGTAGTATAGAGGTAGAGGTAGTATAATGTAAAAAAAAAAAACTATATATATTTAGTATCACTGTAATCGTACTGACCCAGAGAATAAAGATATTATGTTATTTATACTGAAAAATAAACACTGTAAACTGTCTAACATAAAAACACAGTGGCTGTATTGCTGTTTTTCCCATCTCCCTCCCAGAAAGAATTAATAACAGTTAATCAGAAGGTTATGTGTACCCCAAAATGGCTCAATTAAAAGCTACAACTTGTCCCGAAAAAAAAAAAAAAGCCCTCATAAAGCTATATAGATGGAAAAATAAAAAAGTTATAGCTCTTGGAATGTGACGATGAAAAAAGGAAGAAACATGCTTGGTCAATAAGGCCCAAAATAAGCTGGTCACTAAGGGGTAAATATGCAAGAGAGAGAGAGTCTCTGTAGACCAGGCCTCCAGCTCAGAGAACCTTTATCTTTGAATTTTCACCTGTCTAAAAAAACGACTTTAACACAAGACTACTCCTGAGAAAAGGACATAAGCTATCTTAGAAGAGGGAAAAAGTTGTACATAGTGGTGCAACAAACTATTGTGCCTAGATGTGTGCCTGAAATATTTCAGAATAGTAAATGACCCCCTATGAGTATTGCAATCATTTTTGCTGTCTAAATAAGGTCATTGGAGAAATGCTGCCTATGAAAGACCCGTGGATTGTGCTATTTCTGCTTCCTTTACTACAGACCTCATCATCAACTTACTAAAAAGACTTTATTTGTTGCAAATGACTGGTCTAGTTACTTACTAGTTAACATTATACTATATATGAACTTTCACTAAGAAAACCAAAATATAATTATTGTAAATATCTATAGTTATTGTATTTAGATGTATATAGGCAGTGTTTAAATACATACTATACACAATGCACTAATCATCTTGTAAGTAACCCTAATTGAAAAAAAAAATAAAAAATTGTGAACAAGTGCATAAAGCACTTAGAAGATACTTAGTGGAGCTAAAATAAATTGTAGCATTGCATCAATGAGAAGATGCGGGAAAGGGAGGAAAAGCATCTTCTCCAATTGCAAAAAATATTATTAACATATTATTGGAGCTCAAAAAGTTGCCCTAGAGGCTTGTTTTCTTATAAATACCTTTTTTCAGTTTGATAACGTGTGCTTTCGTTTTATATAATGTAATGTTACGGTGTAATTTTATAAGTTTGTTGTAAGGCCCCTTTATTCCAGGGTCAGGACAGACAGCAGAACAGACAGCATTAGGTACATGGTAACACTGTAGTATACGCCCCACACATTACTCAGCAGTGTCAGGACCTACAACAGCAAGTATCGGTAATGGTGGAGTATAAGGCCCATACTTAACTCAGCAGTGTCAGGACTTACAACATCAAGTATTGGTAACGGTGGAGCATAAGGCCTACATAACTCAGCAGGGTCAGGACAGATTTCAGCATCAGCAGCAGGTAGATGTTAAGGGTCCAGTATAAGGCCTACACATAGCTCGGCCTAACTCAGCATGACAGCCAGCAGCAGGTTTGAAGTGTGCATCAGGAATTTGTTCCCAGGAATGGACCCCTACCAGACCAGGACAACACCAAAAATAAACCAAGACACCTTTGACAGCATCATGTTGTAAGTGTGCAGCAGGAATGGGCTAACATGAAAAAAAAAATACACTATTTTACTTTCTAAAAACAAGAAAAAGAAGTACAAAATTAGCTACACACGACACAACACGTTCCTCCGACTGCTAGAACTTTCAAGATTGAAATAAATATTTTTAATAGAGTTTTAACAATAACAATTTACAACATTTTAACAATAACTGTCCTTTCTGGCTTATTTTTTTATTTTTTCATGGAAAGCAACTATATCTTTCATTATTTGATGGTTCCTCTAATCCTTCCTCCGAATCTTCTTTAAAAAAAAAAATAATAATTTTGAAATCCCGATTTTGATTATTGCACCCATATTCAAAATAACAAATATATAGCAATATAGTAAATATATTCGTTATTTAGAATTTATTTAAATTTTTTTTTTTCAAAGTGTACTGTTATTCCACTTTGGCATACTCCTCCCCGACAAGTGTCCTCGTAACCATGGAAACGCCTGTGGGTTATAAAATACCATCGGATTTGAGTTTTCCCTGAGATCGTGAAAACTCAGATCCAATGGTATATTCTAACGCACAGGCTTTCCCATGGTGACGAGGACACTTGTCGGGGAGGAGTATGCCAAAGTGGAATAACAGTACACATTGAAAAAAAAAGATAAATATTCTAAATTGCGAATATATTCACTATATTGCTATAACTTAGTTTTTTAGAATAGTCGTCATATTCTAAGACAAGAATATATAGCAATATAGTGAATATTCGTAAAATGCACATATAGACTGCAATTTAGCTAATATAGTGCTATAGCATATATATATTTTTTTTTATAGGGTTAATTTTTTCCAAATCTAAAGTTCAGAAGAGACAAAGAAAAATTGACTATAAAAAAAGTTTATAGCACTATATTCATTAAATTGCAGTCTATATGTGTATTTTACAAATATTCGCTATATTGCTAAACTTGGTTTTTTAGAATATTCGGCATATTCTAAAACGAGAATATATAGCAATATAGCGAATATTCGTAAAATACACATACTATTAGCAAACCAATAGGAAAGTTGTCCTATACAGTTAAAAATCGCAATACACAAATAATTAAATTGCATATTAATTGCCATAAATAGAATAATGATGAATATTCGATTTTGACGAATATAAGATGAATATTCAATTGAATATTTGCAAAATATTGCAAAATTTAATATGGCACCTCCCACTCATCACTATTCTTCTCCCTCATGGCCCCAGAATACGCCACATGCCACCTCCCCTCACAGCAATGAGTTCCCCTCATTCACGGCAGCTGAGTGTTAAAAACTGGAAGCACTGGATTCCACTTCAGGCGCGCTTTCCCCCAGCAGAGATCAGGGAAAGCACCCTGTTCTAAAAATGAGCCGCAACCTGTACTAGGCTTCCAGGCTCATTGTTAGTATAACCCAATTCAGGCCACTAGATGGCAGCACTGAACTATAACATAGTGATTTATATACAGAATAATGGAGCAATTTACATATGATGATTGTAAGTTGTGGTCCACTTGGGGGACTTAGCAAAAATTTAAAAATAAATAAAATAAAAGTTTTGAAAAAAAAATGAAAATTAAAATCACCCCCATTACCCCCCCAAAAATAAATAAATAGCATTATGGGCATCGCCACATGTGAAAATGCCCATGCTATTAAAATATTTTTTTTAAAAAGTTAGCCCATATGGTGAATGGCGTAACAGAAAAAAAAAATAAACAAGGCTGATTCGTGTTTTTTTCATCACTTTATGTCCCAATAAAATGTAATGAAAAGTGATTAAGTCATACACAACCCAAAATGGCATTGTCAAAAATGACAGATTGTCCTGCAAATAATAAGACCCCACACATCTCTGTGGACATAACTATAAAAAAGTTATGAGGATCAGAATATTGTGATGATAAGAAAAAAAATAATTTACAAAGTGAGTCCTGATGAGGCTTAGCTTGCTACAGTGAGTGGGCCTATAGAGGTTCGGAGTGGGGGTGCTGTTAGGGTTGCCACCTATCCCAACAAAAAATGCTTGTTACACAAGTTAAAAAGGTTGGTATGGGTTAATATGGGTGTTATTTGATCATATTTTACATTTTGCTCCAATTTTTTCTCAATAAAAAAATATTCACTGTTGAGGACACCCTGTGTATTTAAGTTTTATTTAGCATCTATTTTTAAAATGTTTTTGTGGGGATTTGAACTCACAACCTTCTGCATTAAAAGCAAAAAACCTTAACCACTGGGCTGTAGAGCTCAAGGCGTTTTTATTGCTGAAAAACCTCTAAGAAGTTTCTCTTGTATCATATAACAGAAACTTCTATGAGGTTTTTCAGCAGTGACTGAGCATTGTGCTTTATAGCCTAGTGGTTAAGGATTTTACCTGTAACATAGAAGGTTGTGAGTTTGAATCCCCACAGAAACATTTTAAAAATACTGGTTACACAAGTTAAAAAGGTGGGTGTGGGTTAATACAGCTGTCATTTGATCATATTTTACATTTTGTTCCATTGTGTTCTGAATAAAATAAAAGTTTTCACTGTTGGGAACACCCTGTGTTTTTAAGTTTTATTTAGCCTCAATCTTTAAAAAGTTTCTGTGGGTATCTGAGCTCACAACCATCTATATTAAAGGCAAGAACCTTAACCACTGGGCTACAAAGCTTATTTCTACATCACTGCTGAAAAACCTCATATAAATTTCTCTTAATTAATAAAAGAGATACTTCCATAAGGTTTTTCAGCAATGCTTTAGCATTGTGCTTTATAGCCCAGTGGTTAAGATTCTCACCTTTAATGTGGATGTTTGTGAGTTTGAATCCCACCATAAACATTTCAAACATACAGTCTAAAATAGATTTATATAGACAGGGTGTCCCTGATTATAATGACCATGCTTGGAAATAATTCCTTTCATGTTCATAACACTTCTAAGCGAGTAAATTTCCCCACTTGGAGGTTCTGGCTATTCAACCTTCTGCAGACTGAAGCAGGGGGCCACTTAGAGGATCCTGGCCCAGTTTGCCCCCCAATGCTGAACCTGACTCTACCATACATCTACTGGCAACTAGACCTGTCCTTCTGCCTTACACCCTGCCAAATGATCATCATCAAGAGGATCTCAACCACCACCAGGCAGAAACCTCAATACAAGGATATACCCTGAGGGAAGAAAAGGGTGTGCACTCCATTTACTGCACAGCCCCCAAGAGGGAGGTCTGTCACTGTGAGCTGTACTACTAGTTGTTGCAAATAGATAGATAATGTAAAATAGCATATTTAGAGGGGAGAGGGACACACTATTTTCTTTATACAAATGGCTTTTAATTTAGTGTGCTGAAAGCCAGGGATGAATCAGGATGTATATAATTATTTACACACATTGTATTTCTATTTTGTTTCAGTGCAAAAAAAAAAATGGACTTTTGTTTGGCTAGTCCATTTTCAAAGAAAATTACAACCCTTTTGTGGTACATTATATTCTATAATTTACACATATGTACCTAGCTGTCAATTGCTCTCTGCTAAACTTTGTCTTTCTTCTCTTATCCTATAATTAAGTTATTTTCTAGAGCTTCTGGTTTTATTTCTAGTACCACAGATGTTCAGACTACATCCTTGTTAGTGTTTTATTTATTATAAATAGAGCTTCAATGGTCTATGCTAAAGATCTGGTACATTGTGTTTGGTTTAATTTCACTCCAGACCATAGCTACAATATTTGCCATGCTAATAAGATGCTTATTTTAGAATAAAATGTACGCACTCTATGTAAATGGCCATATTTTAGCTTCTGCTTTATAACAGTTTAGATTTACAATTAACTGTGTCATGGAATAACGCAACACTTTTGGTTTTTCTACCATTTTGCATGAGCTGAACTCAAAGATCTGCAACATTTTCTACATACACAAAAGACCCATTACTCTCAAATATTGTTCACAAATCTGTCTAAATCTGTGTTAGGGAGCAATTCTCCTTTGCCAAGATAATCCATCCTACCTTACAGGTGTGGCATATCAAGGTGCTCATTAGACAGCATAAATATCGCAAAGGTGTGCCATAGACTGCCCACAATAAAATGACACTCTAAAATGTGCACAGTTTTGCCTTACTGGGGGAGGTCAGAAAACCAGCAAAAAAAAATAAGCAATTCCACCACAGTTTTACGAATTTTTTATTTTATTTTATTTACGATGTGCAATAAAACTGAGGAGTTACTTTTATTCTACAGGTCAGTATGAATCCGGTGACACCTTATATGTATAGTTTTTCTTGCATTTTGAATAACTTTTTTGTAATTATGTGTACTGAGCTGTATGGGGGCTAATTTTTTGCGGGGCAATCTGAAATTTTCATTGATACCATTATGGGGTGTGTGTGACTTTATGATCACTTTTTATTAAAAAAATTGTAGAAAATAAAGCTACCAAAAACGGTGAATCAGCCATTTTGACACTTTTTTTTCCATTTTGCTGTTTGGGGAATACATTTTTATACTATTTATACTATTGCAACACCCATGATGTGTGTTGTTTTATTTTTTTAGTTCATTTATTTTTATTTTGGGAAAAGGGGGGCGATTTAGAATTTTTTATTAACCCCTTAAGGACACAGGGCGTACCGGTACGCCCTATTTCCCGAGTCCTTAAGGACCAAGGGCGTACCGGTACGTCCTGACTTAAAATCGGCATTCCGGCGCCGCGGGGGTTAATCGGAACGGGATTTCGGCTGAAATCATTCAGCCGGCATCCCGTAACAACGCAGGGGGGGGTCATTTGACCCCCCCGTATCGGCGATCGCAGAAAACCGCAGGTCAATTCAGACCTGCGGTTTTCTGCGTTTCCGGTCCATTCGGGTGTCCGGTGACCCGATGAACCGGAAAAAGACTGCGATCGGTGGCGTAATTATACACCACCAATCGCAGTCCGAGGATTTGAGGAGGCGGTGCTGGCCCTGGTGCTGAACACTGCTGTCCAGGGTGCTGATTGGTGCAGGGGAGAGAGGCGCGAGATTCAAACTTCCTGCGCTCCTCTCTCCCCTCCTCTTCCTGTTCTGCACGAGCACCCGGCAGCATCGTCCAGCACCAGCTCCTGTGTCCCCCTAATCGCCATCCATCACCCTCCTGCACCCATCGCCACCCAGGTAGGTTAGGGTCAGTGAGGGAGAGGCATCGTTAGGCAGGGAAAGAAGGGAAAAGTTAGTTAGGAAAAAAAAAAAAAAAAAACTTTTAACTTTTACACAAATCTTTTTTTGATCCATCAGACCCCAGACCCCCCCCTGCCACTTGCCCCCCCCTACCAGCCCCCCACCACCACCAGCCCCCCCACCCCTTCCACCCACCCCCCCACCACTCCCCCCAACCCCCCCCATCCCCCCACCACCACCACTAGCCCCCTCACCACCACTTTTTTTTCTGCGTTCGCTGACTGGTCGGCACTTTTTAGCGTCCGTCCACTGTTAGCGCATCGCCTGCCCCACCGCTGATCAGCGTTGTACCGCTAATCAGCAACTTTTTTTTTTTCCTAACACTTGCCCTTTTTTCCTTTTTTTAGTACGCGAACACCCGTTGCCCCCACACACACGCACATATAATAAAGTTTTACACACACGCACACCTACACGCACACACACCCATGGCCCGCCGGGTGTTCTCGGCCGAGGAGGCATATGCCCAGATTGCCTCCGACTCCGAGAGCCCCAGTGAGGATGAGGATGACCCCACATTCCTCTTATCATCAGCATCCTCCTCATCATCATCGGATGACGATGAGCCACCAAGGCGGCGGAGACGCCGCCAGGCGGAGCCAGGGGCCGCACATGCTAGGGATCCTGTGGCCCACCCTAGTACGAGCCGCCCTGGGGTTCGTACTGGTTTCCCGGCCCACCAAATAAGTTCACCGGAGACCCCTGCCGATGAACTTAGCTGGTGTCCCCCAGTGGACTTTGAGCCTGAGATTCCGGATTTCGCTGGCAATCCTGGAATCCAGATTCCCACAGTGGGGTTTACTGAAATTGACTATTTTAGTTTTTTTTTCAGTAACCCACTGGTGAATTTGATGGTGGAGCAGACGAATCTGTACGCCCAACAGTTCGTCGCTCAAAACCCAGGCTCAGTTTTGGCTAGACCCGGTGGCTGGACGCCGGTCAGTGCAGCCGAAATGAGGACATTTTGGGGCCTCGTGCTGCATATGGGTCTAGTCCAAAAACCCAGTGTCAGGTAATACTGGAGTGGGGACGTCCTGTACCAGACCCCACTGTACAGTATGGTCATGACACGCTCCCGGTTTGAGGCCATCCGGAAATGTCTGCATTATTCCGATAATGCAGCATGTCCACCCCGAGGTGATCCTGCCTATGACCGGCTGTATAAGATACGGCCTGTCATCGATCACTTTGGGGCCACATTTCAGCAGGCCTACGTACCTGGAAGGGAGGTCGCGGTTGATGAGTCGCTCATTGCGTTCAAGGGGAGACTCAGTTTCCGCCAATATATTCCCACAAAGCGAGCGAGGTATGGCGTGAAGCTATACAAAATTTGTGAGAGTACCTCAGGGTACACTTACAAATTTCGTGTGTACGAGGGGCGAGATTCCCGTATTCAACCCCCAGAATGTCCCCCCACTCTGGGTGTTAGCGGGAAACTCGTGTGGGACCTTATGTACCCACTGCTGGATAATGGTTACCACTTGTACGTGGATAACTTTTATACCAGCATTCCCTTGTTCAGGTCCCTTGCCGCCAGATCTACGTTCGCTTGTGGGACCGTGCGGAAAAATCAGCGCGGCCTCCCTGCCTACCCCCTCCAGGTACCTATCCCCAGGGGTGAGACCCGTGCACTTACCAGTGGAAACCTGTTGCTGGTCAGGTATAAGGACAAGAGGGATGTCCTTATGCTGTCCACAATCCACGGTAACGGCACCACCCCAGTCCCTGTGCGAGGTACCGCGGCAACGGTCCTCAAGCCCGATTGTATCGTCGACTACAATCGGTATATGGGAGGAGTTGATCTCTCGGATCAAGTCCTCACGCCATATAACGCCATGCGCAAAACCCGGGCATGGTACAAAAAAGTTGCGGTCTACTTGGTGCAGGTTGCCATGTACAACTCTTTTGTACTATCCCGAAGCGCTGGCAGCACAGGGACATTCCTCCAATTCTATGAGGCAGTCCTCAAGGACCTGATCTTTTCGGACCGGGAAAGAGCAGGCCGGAGTACCTCGGGAACTGGAGGCGCCCGGATCGTCCCTGGCCAACACTTTCCAGGTGTGGTCCCCCATACTGGAAAGAAGGGACGAACCCAAAAAAAGTGCAGAGTGTGTCGCAGGAGGGGGATACGGAAGGACACCACCACTCAGTGCGACACGTGCCCCGATCATCCGGGCCTCTGCGTTATCGATTGCTTCAGGGAGTATCACACTTCCATGGAGTACTAAATTTTTATAATCCCCAACAGTTCACTAGAGAACATAAAACACTATGGCTCTCAGACTTTGGAGACACGAAAACTATTTTTCTTTCCCCCAAAAATATTAGTTTTAGTGCAGGCATCCTCAAACTGCGGCCCTCCAGATGTTGTAAAACTATAACTCCCAGCATGCCCAGACAACCTACAGCCATCAGCAGGGCATGGTGGGAATTGTAGTTTTACAACATCTGGAGGGCCGCAGTTTTAGGATGCCTGCTTAGTGTCTCCAAAGTCTGAGAGCCATACATATTGGGCATCGTCGCGTGCGTAAAAGTCGTCGCTATAAAAATAATTTTTGACCAAACGCCTCGGATGAACGGTGTTAAAAATATAAAATAAAAACGGTGCCAAAACGCCTATTTTTGGGCAAAATTTCAATTTAAATCCATTTTGCCGGTAATAAAGCAAGGGTTAACAGCCAAACAAAACTAAATATTTATTGCCCCGATTCTGTCGTTTGCAGAAACACCCCATATGTGGTCGTAAATGGCTATATAGCCGCACGGCAGGGCATAGAACGAAGGGAACGCCATACGGTTTCTGGAAGGCAGATTTTGATGGACAGTTTTTTTTTGACACCATGTCCCATTAGAAGCCCCCCCTGATGTAGCCCAGACTAGAAACTCCAAAAAAGTGACCCCATCTAAGAAACTACACCCCTCAAGGTATTCAAAAGTTACTTTACAAACTATGTTAACCCTTTAGGTGTTCCACAAAACTAAATAGCGAATGTAGAAACAATTTTAGATTTTTTTTTTTTGTTACATTGCCTCAAAAAAGAGTAATATAGAGCAACCAAATATCAAATTTACCCCAAAAATAGTCCCAAAACAACAACCACCTTATCCCGTAGTTTCCTAGATGGGGTCACTTTTATGGAGTTTCTACTCTAGGGGTGCATCAGGGGGCTTGAAAGGGTACATGGTGTAAATAAACCAGTCCAGCAAAATCTGCCTTCCAAAAACCATATGGCGTTCCCCTTCTTCTATGTCCTGCCGTTTAGCCAAATAGTAGTTTACCACCACATATGGGGTGTTTCTGCAAACTACAGAATCAGGGCAACCCATTTTGAGTGTTGTTTGGCAGTTAACCCTTGTTTTACTCCTAGAAAAAATTGATTATATTGGAAAATTTTCCAAAAAATTGAAATTTCATAATTGTTTCTCCATCTGCCATTAACTCTTGTGGAACACCTAAAGGGTTAACAAAGTTTGTAAACCCAGTTTTGAATACCTTGAGGGGTGTACTTTCTTAGATGGAGTCACTTTTTTGAAATTTCTATTCTAGGGGTGCAACAGGGGGCTTCAAATGGGACATGGTATAAACAAAACCAGTCCTGCAAAATCTGCCTTCCAAAACCCATATGGTGTTCCCCTCCTTCTATGTGCTACCGTTCGGCCAAACAGTAGTTTACGACCACATATGGGGTGTTTTTGCAAACTACAGAATCAGGGCAACCCATTTTGAGTGTTGTTTGGCAGTTAACCCTTGTTTTACTCCTAGAAAAAATTGATTATATTGGAAAATTTTCCAAAAAATTGAAATTTCATAATTGTTTCTCCATCTGCCATTAACTCTTGTGGAACACCTAAAGGGTTAACAAAGTTTGTAAACCCAGTTTTGAATACCTTGAGGGGTGTACTTTCTTAGATGGAGTCACTTTTTTGAAATTTCTATTCTAGGGGTGCAACAGGGGGCTTCAAATGGGACATGGTATAAACAAAACCAGTCCTGCAAAATCTGCCTTCCAAAACCCATATGGTGTTCCCCTCCTTCTATGTGCTACCGTTCGGCCAAACAGTAGTTTACGACCACATATGGGGTGTTTTTGCAAACTACAGAATCAGGGCAACCCATTTTGAGTGTTGTTTGGCAGTTAACCCTTGTTTTACTCCTAGAAAAAATTGATTATATTGGAAAATTTTCCAAAAAATTGAAATTTCATAATTGTTTCTCCATCTGCCATTAACTCTTGTGGAACACCTAAAGGGTTAACAAAGTTTGTAAACCCAGTTTTGAATACCTTGAGGGGTGTACTTTCTTAGATGGAGTCACTTTTTTGAAATTTCTATTCTAGGGGTGCAACAGGGGGCTTCAAATGGGACATGGTATAAACAAAACCAGTCCTGCAAAATCTGCCTTCCAAAACCCATATGGTGTTCCCCTCCTTCTATGTGCTACCGTTCGGCCAAACAGTAGTTTACGACCACATATGGGGTGTTTTTGCAAACTACAGAATCAGGGCAACCCATTTTGAGTGTTGTTTGGCAGTTAACCCTTGTTTTACTCCTAGAAAAAATTGATTATATTGGAAAATTTTCCAAAAAATTGAAATTTCATAATTGTTTCTCCATCTGCCATTAACTCTTGTGGAACACCTAAAGGGTTAACAAAGTTTGTAAACCCAGTTTTGAATACCTTGAGGGGTGTACTTTCTTAGATGGAGTCACTTTTTTGAAATTTCTATTCTAGGGGTGCAACAGGGGGCTTCAAATGGGACATGGTATAAACAAAACCAGTCCTGCAAAATCTGCCTTCCAAAACCCATATGGTGTTCCCCTCCTTCTATGTGCTACCGTTCGGCCAAACAGTAGTTTACGACCACATATGGGGTGTTTTTGCAAACTACAGAATCAGGGCAACCCATTTTGAGTGTTGTTTGGCAGTTAACCCTTATTTTACTCCTGGAAAAAATTTATTATATTGGAAAATTTTCCAAAAAATAGAAATTTCAAAATTGTTTCTCCATCTGCCATTAACTCTTGTGGAACACCTAAAGGGTTAATAAAGTTTGAAAAAACAGTTTTGAATACCTTGAGGGGTGTAGTTTCTAGAATGGGGTCATTTTTGGGAGGTTTCTATTATCTAAGCCTCACAATATGACTTCAAACCTGAACTGGTCCATAAAAAGTGGGATTTTGAAGATTTCTCAAAAATTTCAAAATTTGCTTCTAAACTTCTAAGCCTTGTAACATCCCCAAAAAATAAAATATCATTCCCAAAATGCTACAAACATGAAGTAGACATATGGGGAATGTAAAGTCATCACAATTTTTGGGGGTATTACTATGTATTACAGAAGTAGAGAAACTGAAACTTTGAAATTTGCTAATTTTTCAAAATTTTTGGTAAAAAATGTATTTTTTTATGCAAAAAAAATAACTTTTTTGACCCAATTTTAGCAGTGTCATGAAGTACAATATGTGACGAAAAAACAATCTCAGAACGGCCTGGGTAAGTCAAAGCGTTTGAAAGTTATGAGCACTTAAAGGGACACTGGTCAGATTTGCAAAAAATGGCCCGGTCCTTAAGGTGAAAATGAGCCCGGTCCTTAAGGGGTTAAACTTGTTTTTTATTTTTTTCGACAATTTTTTATAGTTCCCATAGGAAACTTTAACAAGAAATCATTAGATTTCTATTCTCATAGACCCCAATGCACTAGCTTTGGAGTCTATGAGAAAATTGATAGTTTCCTATGGAGCCCTATTACAGGCAAGGGCTCCATAGAAAATACTATGCAGCAGCCTCCTGTCATTCACTAAGACAGGGCTGCTGCACACAATCTCCGGCTCCTCCAATCATTGCACGGGGGAGCTGGCGCATCACCGGAAGCACGCGCTTCTGGTGTTTCATATGCTCAGATACCATAGTCAGGATTGACCACGGCATTTGAGGCGTTAAATGTCCGCGATCGGCATTACTGCCAGTTGTGGACATTAGCCGCAGGTGTCTGCTATATAAAAACAGCAGGTCACCCGTGGCTATGGCACCGCTCCTCTCAGGATTGGGTGCCAACTTTAAAGATCCACCCAGCACCGATCGGGAAAGGGTTAAAGTACAAAAACAATCATATTTATCACTAACGGCATAACAGAAAAAAAATTGTTGTAATGAACGGCACAGGTCAGCATAGGGAAGACTGTAGGGACAAAACCCAGCTGTGGAGGAATTGTGTTTTTTTTTTCCAATTCCACCCTATTTGGAATTTGTCCCACCACACTGTATGCAATAGTAAATGGTGCCATTAAAAAGTACAAGTTGTCCTAGAAAAAACAAGCCCCCATACGGTTAGGTGAAATACCATTTATTATTTCACCATTCAAACTTTTTTTTTTGCATGCTAATCACACAATCATAAAAATGTTGAAATCCCGTGGAAAAGTTTGCCTTAGGCTCTGTTCACATCATATCAATGCCTAGCAGGTCAGCAACTATGCCAATGCATTGTAAGGCATTATTCACATCAGCATCAATAACATGTGCTGTTCTGCTTGGTTAGAGGAGTAGAATAATGAAAACAATGGAAATGCCACATTTGTATTTTAATGGGGTATGGTCTGTTTCCATTTGGGTGCCATCTAGAGATGAATAAACCAGCCAATAATTGTTTAAAGTTAATAAAGGGAAAGGGATAGAAGGGGGGAGAGAAGGGGGGCGGAGGGAGAAAGAGAGAGCGCAAGAGGGGAGAGGGAGAGGTTGACTTCACCTCCTGACCACGCTCGGAGCGCACAGTAACTTCATCATGCTCAGTGCAGGTACATTGGAAGGTCTTTTCTACTCAAGAGATTAGGGGGCTGCCTCTGCGCGAGCAGGTAGATGAGGTGGATTCTTTTTAAACCCAAAAGGCCATATTGTACTAGCGCATTACCACTTTTAACAGCCGTTAGATGGTTGGACTTCTCTCTAAGCCAGGGTTTCTCAACTCCGGTCCTCGGGACCCACCTACCAGTCATGTTTTCAGGATTTCCTTAGTATTGAGCAGGTGATATAATTAGTGTCCATGAATCAGGACTTACCACAGGTATTCATTCTGTGGATCCCGAGGACCCGAGTTGAGAAACCCTGCTCTAAGCTGAACAGTGTTTTAACATAGCAATTTGTGACAAATTAATTTATTGTGTTTTGGCCCATCCAAGCATATGTCAACCATTGACAAAGGCTTGGATGGGGCAAAACAAGTCCTGAATGTACTTTGCACTATATGATAAAATAAAGAAGCATTGAAGAATACTCTTGTGCTGCCAGATTTTTCTTATACTCAATTCTTAATCTTTCTGGAGCCGCACACTTAGCCGCACACTTAGGATCGAGTGCTGAGCTGTTTTAACTAGTACTATGCAATGTATGGCACTGTGCTTGGTAAGCTGCGAGAAGGCAGCAGCACACACAGTAGCACCACTGCCTTCTTGAACAGCTAATCAGCTGAAGTCCTTGGTGTCGGACCCTCACCAATCAGATACTGGTGACCTATCAAGTGGATAGGATATCAGTATTTAACCCCTTAATGATGGGCAATTTTCCATTTTCTTTTTATTTTTTTGCCTAAGCATTCCTAAAGCCATAGCCTTCTTATTTTCCATTCACATAGATGTATGAGGGCTTTTTTTTTGTGGGACAAGTTGCACTTTCTAATCGAAACATTTATACATATAATAAGCATACAATGTAATGAGAAGCAATAAAAAATTTCCAAATACGTTTTTGTTTTTATAGCATTTCTTATGCATTAAAACTGAACTGTTATTTTCATTCTCCGGTACCACACAGGATTTTTATTAATTTTTTCCATTTTAATACTAAAAATTACAATAAGAAAATAACAAAATAAACTTTGGAATTTTTTTTTTTTTTTTTTCTGCATTGCCATATTCTGACCCCCTATAACTTTATTTTTTACTTTTATGTGTACGAAGCTGCGTGAGGGTTAATTTTTTGCAGGGTGATCTGTAGTCTCTAGTGATATAATTTTGGGGTGTGCATGGGTGGTGAAGTGACCAAAAATGGTGATTTTTTCCCCCATTTTTTTCATTTGCCAAGGCTTGAAAAAGGCTCTAGCATAGAGCCGAAACGTCACATGTCCTGGTTGGGTAAATAAAGATTTTTTGTACTTTTTTATCTTATGGAGTGCTGCCCATTTTTTTTTTACTTTTATGTATTGGACTTGCTAATATCCATATTGGGCCAGCTGCACCCCTTGTTTGCATTAGAGATGGTGCTGCCACTTTTTCCTTTATATATACATATATATATATATATATATATATATATATATATATATATTTGCCTTTCAATGCTAAAGTCAAGGCTATTGTCTTTGGAGTAAGATATATAGGGTCTCATTTATTAAGACCTGCCTTTTCCAAGCAGGTCTTGTCTGTCTGTGCTGCTGGAGAAAGCACCAATGTTATATGGAGGTGCAGATCTCTATGTAACATTGGCTCTTCCTCCAGCAGGCCATGCAACAGACTTAGGCCTCTTGCACACGACCGTGTGGCTTTTTCAGTATTTTGCAGCCCGCCAAAAATATGGATGATGTCTGTGTGCATTCCATTTTTTGTAGAACGGAACAGCTGTAGACATTTTCTACTCCAAAAACTGGTGTAGAAAATGATGAATGAAACAGGCATAACAGCAAGAAAAAAGTTTTAAAAAAAATGAAAAAAGCTTTAAAAAATATAAAATTTCAAAACACCTCCCTTTTCCCCCCAAAAAAATAAAAATAAACATCATTAGTATTGTTGCGTGTGAAAACATCTATTCTATTAAAATATTTATCCCATACCTCAAATGAAAAAATGGGGAAAAAATTCACCATTTTTGGTCACTTCACCACCCATAAAAAAAAGAATAAAAAGTGATCAAAAAACATACACGCCCCAAAATTATATCAATAGAGACTAAAGATCACCTGCCTACTACATATAAGAGGATGACTTTAGCCAACTGTGTCCTTGCCGGGACAGGATTCCATGTTTTGAACTCCAAGAATTCCTCCCATTTTTTATTTTTTTTTTTGCACCTTTTATTTTTTTGCACCTTTTCTTATTATCTTTTTGTTCCATATGTAATCGATTATAATATAAACAAATGTCTGCTGTCATATTAACTCATGTAGATATACTTTAATTTTGCTGCAGTCTGATGAAGGTGCATAGTCGGCGAAACGTTACCCTGCCGCACCAACCTGCACTGAACAAAAAAAACAAGTTGCATCTGATATTGTTGAACTGGAGTCTTTGTAGATCTATATATATATATATATATATATATATATATATATATATATATATAGTAAGACCTGTGTACACTTGTACACATTCCCTTATAGAGTGAATGCTGTAGTAAGTCATCAGTTTACTTACTATTTTAAGTACATTTTCTACTTTTGCCAATCTTTTATCTTCCAATTCTTCAACTAAGTAAGGAAATTGTCAATTAAAATTTGTCATGTGATCTGCCTTAATTGCTCTCCAGTGATGTTTTGCCTAGAGAAGGGAACTCTAAATGTTACTATCTGGCGGTAACCCCAATAGGGCAATGCAACGACGCTGAACTGGAAGAGCACTGTCATGGATGATAACTTCAATTATGACAAGTTAGAATCTCCTCAAAGCAGCAGTGCTGTAGGTAGAGCCTGGGGCAATTGCAATTTGACCTTTACAAAATGTAATATTCTATGCATTTTTAGTTATTAGAATGTTGGAAAAGATAGTTGATAGTTGTTATCTGCACAATAACTCGTGGAGTTTCTGTAAAAAATGTGACCTTAGATGACAGTTCCACTTATGTTAATGCATTTTCCTACTAGGCTTGCAATATACCTATTTTTTCATAACATAAATGGATACATTTAGCTTAGATTCTATTATAACTAATCTACTGAAATTGTGTAAGAATTAAGATTTTTTTTTATTTTAATACTTGACAGTCATATTTAAATGGTTAACTGGGACTTTATAGTAATAACTAGTGATGAGTGAAGTGATGAAGTCGTTTTGTTCAAAACTTTAGATTAATACTGTATAAAAATCTGTCTCTGTACGGTATTAATACGTATGGGCTCCAATAAGCCGAAGTCAATTATTTGCGAAGACGCGTGTGACTTTGTTGAACTTCGGTAGTTGATTAGAAAAAAACTGAAAATTCCGTTTAAAACTTGGAACCGAACTCGGCTTTGGTTCCAACTGGTACCTCGGAACTGAAGCCAAGTTTGTTTCCAAGTTTTAAAGCAGTTTTTCAAACTATATTGCATATCAATTTGTATACCAATGATGTCATACAGCATGGAATTGGTGTGAACATGTTAAGCAAATATGAGATTGGCTGCATGCACATCACTATGACCTGCAAAGTGACTTGCAGGTATAAGGACCGTCACCATTGCAGCCAATAAATGTACTCCACATTACATTGAAGACCCAGAGTGCTAGGTAGTGGATAGAGAAAACAGCAATGCCATTGCCTTTATTTGACCAGTTGCTGCTGGATCTTAGCAGACCCAGATCAGATCTGCCCATGAGAAGTGCTACCACAGAGATATGTCCCTCCTTGGCAAAGTCACAGCTTTGAACTGCCACCTTTTGAACTACAATGCTACCTCTCTTTGTAATCAATAGGATTCAGACACCACCTGGCCGTTTGAGGAATGTTGGTGTTGCGTCAGTGCCAAAATTCTACCAATAAATTCCATTGTGTGAATGGGCTCTAACAGTAGAAAAGTGCACACCCATGTCTCTCTATACCCAATGACTAGGAAGTAGCTCTGGCATATAGCGCACCTCTTCGTCAAACAGCTGATTGGCAGAGGTACCACCCCACCGATCTAATATTGATAACCTATTCTGATGATCAGTCATCAAAACATATCGCAGAACAATGCCTTTAAAGCCTTTTTGTGTCTGGGTGAATGAGGTTTACCAAGGAGAAAAATCTGTGCCAATTATAAGGCATGTTGTCTTATCTATTACCAAAATTGAGTTGAGTTCACCCATTGTATTGAATTGAGTGAAATCTATGGGACAATACAGTGCAAAATACAAATATAAATCTGTATATCTATTTACGCAAGGGCTCTACCGTAATCATTTGGTTACCTGTCATATATATATACTGGATGGCATATATATGTAAGGCCGGCTCATTTTAATTTTATATGTCTTATGGATTTATTGCCTAAATCCTTCAGGATATAAAGGTTTTAATAAAAAGGTTTCTTAGCCAAAAGGAGATCTTAGCCAAAGAATTTTAAAGCATTTCCAGTTGATTGTAGTACAAAAAATTATTCCAGCTTGTTAAACATTTAAGAAGACCCCCCGACAAAGGCATGCCGAAACGTGCGTCGGGGTAGCGCCATCCTGGTCCCCAGAGTCCGGTTGTTTGGTGAGTCGGCTTTATTACATTGTTCTGTTTGGGATCATGTCCTTTATCATCTTGGGGCCTGTGTGTACATATGCGTTATTGGTCACTGTGATGGTCTCTACTGTTCATGATCCTGTTACTGCTGGTTCATCCTGTTATTGTTTTACTCAGCATCTTTTCTATATTGTATTCAACAACTAGTGCGGTCTGTGTAGAGCCGGGATGGTGCATTTTTTTCTGTCAACTTCCTCCTTTTTTAACGGCATGATGTCTGTTATATAATGTATATGTAATAAAATATATTTTTATGGGTATTTATGAGCTCCATGTTCTTTCTGTTTTTTTTTATTTGAAACATTTAAGAAGGCAAAGTGTACAGAACCATTTCCGTTATTTTGCTGTTCCCTGTTGCCAAAACCTAAAATCGCTTTAACATGATAAGGACAAAGCAGCAGGTACAGCAGACCTTGTCCGCCAGGAATGATATTTATGTGCTAGTTTAAGTTGATCAAGCAGGGGTACAAGATAACAGCCAAATGACTGTATTTTAAAAGGGGACATGGTTCATGTGTACAGCAGAGCAGAAACTGCAAAACTGCTCCACAAACATAAAAAGAAGGGAAAGAAAATACTGTAATTATAATCTAATCTGTATAGAATATACTGCACTTGTCTACTGCACTGAAGTAGAACCTATTGTGTGAGGGAAGGCAATGTCAATACTCAAAGCTGTGGAACAACAGGAATGATGTGGTGTGAACTGACATATGGTGAATATAGAACTATTAGACCAATACAGCGAAGAGCTTAGAGGGATATATTGTGGAGGAGTCATCGGCCAAAATACACTTGTGAATTCTAAATGACATAAAACTAACAAAAAAGTGTGACAAAAGGACTGGAATCTATAGTACTAATGTTCAGCATGTAAACTAGTGCTACCCAGCAGTATCCCAGTAATAGAGACAAGCTGAGCTTGTCAGTAAACTAATAGACCCATCGCAAAATACAAACTGTCTCTCAAATGTGTTTGTAGTCTGTGGTCAAAATGCATCAAACTTCCACACATACAGTTGCAAGAAAAAGTATGTGAACCCTTTGGAATTATTTGAATTTCCGCACACATTGGCCATAAAATGTGTTCTGATCTTCATCTAAGTCCCAACACTAGACAATCACAGTCTGCTTAAACTAATAACACACAAAGAATTACATGTTACCATGTTTTTATTGAACACACCATGTAAACATTCACAGTGCAGGTGAAAAAAGTATGTGAACCCTTGCATTTAATAACTAGTTGAACCTCCTTTGGCAGCAATAACTTCAACCAATCGTTTCCTGTAGTTGCAGATCAGATGTGCACAACGGTCAGGAGTAATTCTTGACCATTCCTCTTTACAGAACTGTTTCAGTTCAGCAATAATCTTGGGATGTCTGGTGTGAATCGCTTTCTTGAGGTCATGCCACAGCATCTCAATCGGGTTGAGGTCAGGACTCTGACTGGGCCACTCCAGAAGGTGTATTTTCTTCTGTTTAAACCATTCTGTTGTTGATTTACTTCTATGCTTTGGGTCGTTGTCCTGTTGCAACACCCATCTTCTGTTGAGCTTCAGCTGGTGGACAGATGGCCTTAAGTTATCCTGCAAAATGTCTTGATAAACTTGGGAATTCATTTTTCCTTCGATGATAGCAATCCGACCAGGCCCTGACGCAGCAAAGCAGCCCCAAACCATGATGCCCCCACCACCATACTTCACAGTTGGGATGAGGTTTTGATGTTGGTGTGCTGTGCCTCTTTTACTCTCTTTTTCTCCACACATAGTGTTGTGTGTTTCTTCCAAACAACTGAACTTTGGTTTCACCTGTCCACAGAATATTTTGCCAGTACTGCTGTGGAACATCCAGGTGCTCTTGTGCAAACTGTAAATGTGCAGCAAAGTTTTTTTGGGACAGATGTGGATTCCTCTGTGGTATCCTCCCATGAAATCCATTCTTGTTTAGTGTTTTACGTATCGTAGATTCGCTAATAGGGATGTTAGCATATTCCAGAGACTTTTGTAAGTCTTTAGCTGACACTCTAGGATTCTTCTTCACCTCATTGAGCAGTCTGCGCTGTGCTCTTGCAGTCATCTTTACAGGACGGCCACTCCTAGGGAGAGTAGCAGCAGTGCAGAACTTTCTCCATTTATAGACAATTTGTCTTACCATGGACTGATGAACAGCAAGGCTTTTGGAGATACTTTTATAACCCTTTCCAGCTTTATGCAAGTCAACAATTCTTAATCATAGGTCTTCTGAGAGCTCTTTTGTGCGAGGCATTATTCACAACAGGCAATGCTTCTTGTGAAAAGCAAACCCAGAACTGGTGTGTGTTTTTTATAGGGCAGGGCAGCTGTAACCAACACCTCCAATCTCATCTCATTGATTGGACTCCATTTGGCTGACACCTCACTCCAATTAGCTCTTGGAGATGTCATTAGTCTAGGGGTTCACATACTTTTTCCACCTGCACTGTGAATGTTTACATGGTGTGTTCAATAATTACATGGTAACATTAAATTATCTGTGTGTTATTAGTTTAAGCAGACTGTGATTGTCTATTGTTGTGACTTAGATGACGATCAGAACACATTTTATGACCAATTTGTGCAGAAATCCATATAATTCCAAAGGGTTCACATACTTTTTCTTGCAACTGTAGGTCTGCATAGCTGTATACACAAAATAGACATTTTTATCAACGGTTATTTGTAAAGTTACTTCATGTTTTATTGTAGATACAATGAAGCTGTCATGGCAGCAGCCCATACCGCCACTGCTCTGGTCTACCTCTCCCTTGTCATCAGCTCCTGAATTCTGATGGCTTGGACCTGCAGGCCTCTCTCCTACCACCCTGCAGGCCCAGCGACTGGAGTACAATTCATGTTCCCTTAGGCTCATAAAGTACCAGGAAGTGCACCCTAATTTTCCCCAGCTGATGGCTAGCTACCCTGAAATATTTAAGGCACCTTCCCCTATAGAAAGGTGCCTGAGCAATAGGTTCGAGTTCGAGCAAAGGTGTGCTGTTTGTGACACAGCGGAGAAGCAGAAGCAATGGAAATGGTTAAAGGGGATAACAAAGCCTTTAAATGGGGAAAGCGCATTGTGCATAGAGAGATGACCTTTGAACAGCTGTGGAGTAATTTTCTATTAAAGACTTGTTTTTCTTATTCAATTCAACAGCTACCCAGTTTAAATGTCTTTTGGCATTTAAATGATGCTAAAGGGAGGGGGGTTCTATTTTGAGCATGCTTCATGATTGCAAGTTGTTGCTGAGCTCCAGCATTCACCAGAGGCAATAGTGGCTTACTATAAGAGCCCTGAGTGGCTTTACAAAGGAGAACATACCCCTATGGTTAAAAATAATAAGAATAAAGAGTTACACCAAAGCATTTATCTAACTTTGTCACAGTCTGGAGCTTACATAGAGAATAATAGTTGTGCCAATGCCTTTCCTGCTGCTCAAACTATTGTTGCAAGTGCCCCCTGAGCTTGATTAGTGGAAAAGGCTCCTACATAAATTCTGGAGGCAGTTTAGTCAGTGGGTAGCCAACCTGAATGCCTTTCAATATGAACTGTTCCTGCCTACCCAGAAGCATCTGCTATGTCCAAAGGCCCTCCTAATAAATGAGCCATAGTCTCTGACTTATGGACTGATTCACCAGAGGAAATGTAAACTAGAGGAGCATCTGCAGGATAATCACTCCTCCAACAATCCATTAATGGAGAGCTCCATGAAACTCATGTTACTCTCAGTTTGTAAAGCTATCATCAAAGGCATAGGAAAGCTGATGCCACAAAGAGAAAACAATAGAGGAATTAGATGATATTATGGTGCACATTGAAACTAAAATGGTGGCATATGCATCGGCAGCACATGATGACATTGTGGATGCATCTAAGAAGAGGAAGTCAAAACCATCTTCTCCTCAATGACATTTTTTCCAACAAGCTAGTGTCCCCTCTTTATAGCAACAAATAATTCTAAAGATGGGCCGTTCTGTTTATATCAACTAATTTGAATCATGTAATGACATTTGGTTATTTTATAGCATTTTCTCATTCCCAGGATCTTTCTGCAAATCTTCACATATTAAATAATGGGAAACTGGTCAAAATTATTCTCCGTAAAAACAGGCAATATGACATTAGCTTACCTAAAAATATACATAAGGTTTAGTTATTTGGGAAAGTAGCCCTAATGGGCTTCTGTCAGCAGAATTTGTACATATAAAACTATTTGCAAATGAGTCTTTAGGAGCAATGGGCACAAGTTACTCCTAAAGACTCAACTCACTCTGTAACTGCAGCACCCTCTTTACTTTGATTGAGAAGGCCAGGCAGTGTAATAGTGATCAAGCTGGGCCCTGCCTTCTCCTAAAGTCTTACTCTGCATCTTCTGTTTCAGACGCAGTACAGGAAAGAGGCTCACCAGTAATTCTCTTCTATACTACGAGCTACTTTTCTGCACTGCACCTGTGCTGGATAACGATGTGCACAGTATGAGTCTGTAAGAGAAGTAATTGCCAGACTCAAAGTGCAGATGGTGCAGCAGTTGCAGCAAAAATTGAGGCTCTAGGAGTAAGTGCAACACTCCAGTTGCTCCTAGAGACTTATTTGCATACATAAAGCATTTTTCTCTGCAATGCGGGCACATATGAACATAGGATCAACACTAATGCCTTCAGCTGCAAAGCGCACATGCAACAGATTAGCACATCCAACAGATCAGCCAGATTTTCCAGTACAAATGTTCTGGCAGATGCCCTTTAAGGCTTTTAACCACTTCAATCATCTACAAGTCTGATCCTTTGTACCCAGGTACATTCTTCAGGACCTGTTACTGCTGAGGTCTGTGATTTGAATAATGGTCACGCGACCCCACCACTTCCCAATCCTGCAGGGAATCAGAAGCGGTGGGAATTATTATTATTTTTTTTAACAGGGCACATATCAGTTGCATCTAGATTTCTGGCAGACAACATATCACCATACCCAACCTTGGGCCTATGTCCCTTCCAGATTGATAAGGTACCTGTTAACTGCATTGTTATTATAAGCTATTTAATAGCAGCTGCAAATCAATTGATACAAATTGGAAATCATCTAATCATTTGACCATAGGAGAACATCAACATTTCAAAATGGAATACGTATTTGCTATCAGGCAATCAAAAATTAAATCCTCTCAGATTGGTTCTTTTATATCCAGTCTGTTAGTTATGCTGGCACCATGATAATCTTACTGATCTATCTGTTTTGCAAGGTCGACTTACCTACTCTCAAACAATGTATGGTACTTATGATGGGTACAATATATTAGTATTGTCAGCGAACTTCTAATTGTACACAATATACTACTATAAGCTTATACCACACCATGGATCTGTAGGACACATTACATGCCTCTTATCTCCAATACTCCCTGCTTTCTCCCTCCCTATGTGTTGACCACCACTCACATCACTCCACTGAGACTTGAGCTATAAGAAGGGTGTATCACCACTCAAAACATTGTTTTTGATGAATATACTTTGGCATTTATACTTTTTATCAAAATAATGATTTTCTAAATTGAAGGCATATTCATACAAGTGTTGTCTCTTATTCTTGAACTAAAAAGTGCAAAACTGAAAGCAGAAAGGTTTTTGAGACAGGCACCAATACACTTAGGGCTGTGCATTTCTCAAAGTAACATTCTGGAAGAATTGAGTTTTACATGCTGGGCAGCATATTGTGCAATGCCAGTAGCAGAACCTATGTTTTGAGTGAATACAGTGATTAATTACAGTATTAACTTAGAGGCAACGTCTTTGAGAGGAGAGAGGGATGGGAAATGTAGTCCTTTATATTGGCAATTCTACATACAACAATTCCTAATAAAATTAAAGCAACAGTTTTACACAGATCTAGGCAACATAAAAATGAAAAATAACTACTTCTGATATAGTGACATCATCTGGTGCTGTACTTTTCTGTGTTTTAGTAAGATAGGACAACGATTTTAACCTTGTAAGAATGGGTTTGTCTGTTCGCTACAGTAATTATTGCATTATTGGAAACTATTACAATAAGTTATGTTATAGGATACTGGATGCTAAAATGTAGAATATAAAACCCAGTGTTACACATATTTAGTGTATATACTATACTTATTTATAAGCCCTAATGTTTTGTTTCTTTCACTTGTTCATTTTACTAGAAATGAATTGAACCTGTCCTAAACAATATTGAGCGTCATCTGGTTCAATCACTCGGCCAAATTTATAGAAACAGAACAAAGATATATAGAATTTTTCTATTTTCTTTATTTTTAACTCTATTTTCATGCCAGAAGGCTTTCACCCATGATTGATGCAAGAAAATGAGTGTTGCTATAGTTTTCCCTAGTGATTGCTAGATTATTGAGCAAAGCGAACTCTTAGTTTCCATAGTTTCATTTGCCATTTTTAGAACTCTTACACGGCAACATGAACAGAAATTAAACATCCCTCTATAATTAAGAAAATTATTAAAATCACAATTTTAAACAGTTAGAAATTTTCTTTGTAAAACAAGGATTTAGTGTGGGATGTGCTGTAGTTTCTGAAACTGCTGTACATTATATTGTATAAGAACTTATAAACTTGTGAAATCAGTTGCTCCTGTTCTTATTCTATTATCTAAACCGAAAGGTTCTTGTGCATAATTTAATTTCAAGTAATATTTTTATACAATTGTAAAAAAATAAATCTTATACAAAGTAATACAAAATAAGTGTTGGACGAGCCATGCTCGGACGAATATCGCGTGTGTTCGAGCACAATGCTAAAGTCCGTTTATTTAAATCTAATTTAGCCTCTAATTCCGAAAAGTTTCTGGCTGGATTTGGACTCACAACCTTCTACATTACAGCCAATAATGTTAACCACAACACTTTAAAGCTGCATGGCCAATTACTTGAAAAAAAAAAAAGAGACTTCTGTTATATAGGAATACTTACTAGTAGTAATTATTCCTATATAGCAGAAGTCTCATATTTTATCCTTTTTAGTAACTGGCCATGCAGCTCTATAGTGTAGTTGTTAACATGCTGGGCTGAAACATAGAAGGTTGTGAGCTTGAATTCCATCAGAAACTTTTTAGAAATAGAGGATAAATTAAATTTATATATTTTATATATTTTTTTAGTATTTGTAAAAAATGTGTAATTACGGAAATAAATAAATAAATATATATATATATATATATATATATATATATATATATGTAAATTCTATTTAGCCTCTTTTTAGTAACTGGCCATGCAGCTCTATAGTGTAGTGGTTAAGATTCTTGGCTATAATGTAGAAGGTTGTGCGTTTTAATCCCGCCAGAAACCTTTTAGAAATAAAGGCTAAATAAGATTTAAATACACTGGGTGTCCCTAATAACTGTTTTTATATAGACATAGCTATATATGGAGTCAGAGCAGGGACTCTTAAGCTGAACTAGAGTCCCAACACCCTGGTTTAATGCTCGGGTTCTCCCATTGACTTTCATTGTGCTTGGGTGCTCTGTAGAGCACCCAAACATCGGGAAGTGTTCTACGCAAGCACTTTGGTGCTCGACCAACACTAAAGTGTGCCTATTTAAGTATATCAGAAATTGCAACATTACATCTGTAGCTTTCAGTTAGACATAAATGGTTACTAACCAATCAACAACCTTTCATCAATGGTACAGGCAAATATAAGAAACTTTGTAATACACCTTATCATATTTAAAATCTTTCTACCTCTAACAACTCATTCATTGTTCCTCCTCATTCCCCTTTCCATACACTTCATCATGTTATTTGATCCTTCAGTGACCCGACAGTTCGCCTATGACTCTCTTTAATTTAAGATGGGAAGGGGTGAGGAAAAGAGGCTGATAAGTTGAGGAAGAGGGATTTTCTCTAATAGGATATATTACAAGTTTACTTTTATTCAACTCTACTTTTGAGTTTTCCACAGTTAAATGGAAGCTTAGTGACCATTCAGCATCACTATAACCTGAAACTTGAAGGACCCAACAAGACTCTCACCTACCTTCTGCTTTATAAAACTAGGGTCTTATTATTATTATTTTTTTTTTTTTCAGAAGTCAGAGAGGCCTTGAGCCACTATGTACCTCAGTCCAACTGAAGGTAAGTACTGCTATTCACTGTAATGCCGTAGCCATGTTGTAATGCCGTAGCCATGTTGGTTACTGCCATTAAAGTGATTGTCTGGCCGGAACGCGTCATCGGGTGCTATGAAGCACCCAATGACACGTGGTTCGACTGAGTCTCAGTCAGGAAGAGCTGTGCTGTAGATGGGACAGATAGTGTAGGGAATTTAATTTTATTTTTTTGTCGGGCAGACTTGGTGTTAGAGACCCTAAAGTCCTATTGTTGTTTCTGGCAGCAATATATATTTTTAGCGCAACCTGCGCTAAATTGCATGCAATTGTAGAGACCCAAAAGTCCTTTTAAGGACTGCTGTTGTATCTTTTCAGCCATATATATTATTAGCGCAACCTGGGCTAAATTGCTAAAACTTATTAGAAACCTAAAAGTCGTTTTAAGGAATATAGTTGTATCTGGCAGCAATATATATTTTTAGCGCAACCTGCACTAAACAGCTTGAAATTGTTTGGCTGCTGCAGACAGCAACATTATCTGCGCTACATCTCCTGTGTAACGTGTGCAGCCTAAAAATATCTGTGACATCCAGTGTACTTTTTCTGTAGACGCTGTGGACAGTGACATTACCTGCACTACATCTCCTGTATAATGTTTGCGCATCCTAAAAATATATGTGACATTCAGTGTACTTTTTACATAGATGCTGCGGACAGCAACAATATCTGCGCTACATCTCCTGTTTAACGTGTGAGCATACAAAAAATATCTGACATCCAGTGTACTTTTTCCGTAGACGGTGTCCGCTGCGGACAGTTACATTACCTGCGCTACATCTCCTGAATAACGTTTCTGCATCCCAAATATCGTGACATTGACTGTAATTTATTTGTGCATACACTTTAAAAAAAACATGCTACTGTACGTGTGACATACTTGCAAGCATATATACCATTTAATATGATGAAGGCGAGCAGTAAGGGATAGGAAGTGGCCGTGCTGCTGATGGTGCACGCAGACGCTGTGGCCCTGGACGCGGTGAAACTGTGACTGCTGACAGTACAAAAAACACATTTATCCACAATACCTAGCTTCATGTTCCAATTTGCAGGGCGGCGCAGCACACCACTCTCAAAGTCATACCAGTCCGAGCAGATGGTTGGTTGGATTGCAGCAGATAATGCTTCCAGTCGGTTAAGCACCACCCTGTATTACACAAAGTCCAGTCTCAGTAGCCAAGAGTCTGGCCAACAGAATCCTCTCCCTGATCCTACTTCCTCCCACCATGTAGAGTCTTTGCAAACAAATGATCCCACATTCGGATATTCCGAGGAGCTCTTTTCATCACTATTACTTAATTTGGGCCTCTTGCCAAGCCCGCTTGAAGAGAGACATGAGGAGATCTTGTGCACTGATTCCCAAACTCTTGAGCATCCAAAGTCAGAAGAAGATGGCGGTGGGGAAGGGCAATTAGTGTTTCACAAGGTCGATGATGATGATGAGACACAGTTGTCAATAGTGAGGTTGTTGTTAAGTCAAGGACAGCAGTACAGAGGGGGAGGGATCCACAGCACCACAACAGGCTGGAAGAGGCAGTGGGGAGGCAAAATGGAGAAGGCGGGCCACACCAAACGGACCCACAACTGTTCCCCGGGGCACCCCTATGCAGAAATCTCCCTTGCTAAGGGATAGGTGTTCCGCACTTTTTTGATGAAAGTGCGGACGATAAAAAAATTGTCATTTGCAACCTGTGCCAAAATGAGCAGGGACATGAACACTAGAAACCTCACCACCACCAGCATGATCCGCCACATGGCATCAAAGCACCCTAACAGGTGGGTTGAACACCGGGGTCCACAATCAGTGTCTGCGGGTCACACCACTGCCTCCTCTTCCCCTGTGTTATGTGCTAGCCAATCCCCTCTCCAAGATGCAGGCCCGGATACCCCTTGCCCTGCACCTGCACTTCTGCAAGCACCATCAGCTAGCACATCCACTTCTGTGTCCCAGAGCAGCGTACAGATGTCCATACACCCAGACCTTTGAATTAAAGCACAAATACCTAGCCACCCAACCACAGGCCATAGCACCAAATGTGCACCTTTCCAAATTATTGGCCCTGGAAATGTTACCATTTAGGCTTGTGGACACTGAGGCTTTTCGCAGCCTAATATTGGCGGCTGTCCCTCATTATTCAGTCCCCAGCTGCCACTATTTTTCCCAGTGTGCCGTCCCCGCCTTACACCAGCATGTGTCCCGTAACATCACCTGTGCCCTGACCAACGACTGACACATGAACAAGTGCTTGTGACAAGGGATGCTACATTTCCCTCATGGCAAACTGGGTGAACGTTGTGGAGGCTAGGAACAAGTCGTAACCTAAGATGGCACAAGTGCTACCGACGCCAAGGATTGCGGGCCCTACTTCCATCAGGATTTCCGCTACCACCTGCATTAGTGGCTGCAATCCCCCCTTCTCCTCCTCCACCTCCTCCTCCACTTTATCCTCTGAATTGTCATCTTGCAGCACCAGTCAGCCATCAGTCAGTAGTTGAAAGCAGTGTAGCACTGCAGTGGGGAAGCGGCAACAGGCCACCTGCTTAGGTGACAAACAGCACACCGCCACAGAGCTATGGCAGGGTATAAGGGAGCAGACTGAGCTGTGGCTCTTGCCACTCAACAGAAGAGGGCAGAAGAGGAGGAAGAGGAGATTGAAAGTCATCCTACTGATGAGGACAGAAAAGTCTTGTCTGTTGGGACTCTAGTATACATGGCTGACTTTATGTTATGCCGCCTTTCCCGTGACCCTCGTGTTGTATGCATTTTGGCCAACAGCGATTACTGGTTGTTCACCCTTCTCGACCCCCGCTACAAAGAGAACTTCTCAGCTCTCATTCCTGTAGTGTATCATATAGATCAGTCGGCACTGTTTGACAAAGGCACTAAAGGTGCCGAAACACATCACAGAGTGACAATAAAATAATAATTACACAACAACCTTGGAGTGCCTGACCTACATTATTATCATTCCTGTGGTGGAGAGGACTAGCAAAATGGTGGAATACCAGAAGGTACTTGTGGAAAAATTGTTCCAAAAATTTCCAGCTGACAACATTGCGGCAGAGTACGTTCCTTGGGCAACTGAGGAGGGGAGCCAAGGGTAACAAACAGCCGTTCTAACAGAGGCAGGGCAGCACTCTCCAAGGCCTGGGACAGTTTAATGTTACCTCACTAACACCCTTACCCTGATGCGCTGCCTACTGTCACAAGAAGAGAAAAATTTTGGAAGATGGTGAAGGAGTACGAAGCAGACCGTATCTGCGTTCTCAGTGATCCCTGTATGCCTTGCAACTATTGGGTGTCCAAGCTGGACAAGTGGCACAAACTGGTTCTCTACGCCTTGGAGGTGCTGGCCTGCCCTGCCGTCAGTGTTTTGTCAGAGCGGGTGCTGCTGGGGCATAATAACTGATAAGTGCATCCGCCTGTCAACTAAAAATTCTGACCGGTTGATTCTTATCAAAATGAAGGCCTGGATTGCATCTGACTTTTCTACTCCACCATAGCAAAGCGGCTGAACATAAAGGCACTTTAAATGTGGCTTTTATGGTGTATTGAATACACTGTATTCTCATGCACCCCTTCTACCACAAAAAAGTGTATATGGTTCACTCTTCCTCAGCAGCAGGCCCTTGACCATAAAAGTTCCCATGGTCAGATCAGCAGCAGGCCCTCACCCCCAATGTTTTAGAGAGTCAGCTAACCAGCAGACCCTCAACCATAATTTTTGGGATGGTCAGCTCCACAGCAGGCCATCAACCATAATTTTTTCAATGGTCAGCTCAGCAGCAGGCACTCACCCCTAATGTTTTATAGAGTCAGTTCAGCAGCAGACCATCACCCCTAATGTTTTAGATGGTCATCTCAGAAGCAGGCATTCACCCATAATTTTTTCCAGGGTCAGATCAGCAGCAACACGCACTCGCCCCTATTGTTTTAGAGAGTCAGCTCGGCAGCAGACCTTCACCCCTAATGATTTAGATGGTCAGTTTTGCAGCAAACCCTCACCCATAATTTATTCCATGGCCAGATCAGCAGCAGGCCCTCACCCCTAATGTTTTAGAGAGTCAGCTAACCAGCAGACCCTCAACCATAATTTTTTCAATGGTCAGCTCAACAGCAGGCCATCAACCATATTTTTTTTGATGGTCAGCTCAGAAGCAGGCACTCGCCCCTAATGTTTTATAGAGTCAGTTCAGCAGCAGACCCTCACCCTTAATGTTTTAGATGGTTAGCTCAGAAGCAGGCATTCGCCCATAATTTTTTCCATGGTCAGATCATCAGCAGGAACTCGCCCCTAATGTTTTAGAGAGTCAGCTGGGCAGCAGACCCTCACCCCTAATGATTTAGATGGTCAGCTCTGCAGCAAACTTTCACCCATAATTTTTTCCATGGTCAAATCATCAGCAGGAACTCGCCCCTAATGTTTTAGAGAGTCAGCTGGGCAGCAGACCCTCACCCCTAATGGTTTAGATGGTCAGCTCTGCAGCAAACCCTCACCCATAATGTATTCCATGGTCAGATCAGCAGCAGGCCCTTGCCCCTAATGTTTTAGAGAGTCAACTCACCGGCAGACCCTCAACCATAATTTTTTTGATGGTCAGTTAGGCTGCAGGCCCTCACTCCTAATGTTTTAGATGGTCAGCTCAGCAGTAGATCCTCGCCACTAATGTTTTAGATGGTCAGCTCAGCAGCAGGCCCTCACCTATAATGTTTTAGATGGTCAGATCAGCAGAAGGCACTTGCCCCTAAAGTTTTAGAGAGTTAGTTCAGCAGCAGACCCTCACCCCTAATGTTTTATATGGTCACCACAGCAGGTGACCCTCACTCCAAATGTTTTAGATAGTCAGCTCAGCAGCAGGCCCTCGTCCATAATGTTTTAGATGGTCATATCGGCAGCAGGCACTTGCCCTTAATGTTTTAGATGGTCAGCTCAGCAGCAGGCCCTCGCCCATAATGTTTTAGATGGTCAGATCAGCAGCAGGCACTTGCCCCTAATGTTTTAGAGAGTCAGCTCAGCAGCAGACCATCACTGCTAATGTTTTAGATGGTTGGATCAGCAGCATGCCCTCACCCCTAATGTTTTAGAGGGTCACCAGCAGGCACTTGCTCCTAATGTTTTTGAGAGTCTCCAGCAGGCCTTCAATCATCATTTTTCAAGGGTGTATGATGCCCTCCTTTATGTGTAACAAAGGGTGTTTTGGAGTGCCAGTTTCTTGTAATTTATGGCAGCCCTATCATTTAGTGCATGGGCTTTATGAGTGTAGGAGTCCCACTACCTGATCAATTGTACCACAATGTGAATGAGGCCATTCTTTATGTGATATACAGGTTGTGTTGTAGTGCTTCTTCCTTGTAGTTTTTGACAGCACTTGCACTTTATTTACAAGTAAATATACAGGAAAGAATGTTTCCTAACAATATTTCCTCAAAAATTGATTTTATCTTCAGTTTTGTGCGTATTATTGTCAGTCTGTAAAATTGGCGTACTACTCGGACAACATCATTCCCAGCAGCGACCAGGGTCCCAAGATGCATCCAGACATCCTCCCCATGCTGTTACCAAACTATTTCAGTGGTGTTTCCATCAATTTCTGACCTTTTCATGTGAACCAGACACCCTCCCCTCTTCAGAGCAGGGGGTGCCTGGTTTAATTTTGGAGTTCTCCCATTGACTTCCTTTCGGCTCGGGTGCTCAGTAAGAGCACCTGAGCATCCACTTTGGTGCTCGATCAACACTAATCAACAAACAATATGATCTTGTATCCATGAACACCTATGACTGTCAGGTTTCCTGATGAATACCCCAGAATGGGTTTGAAATTTGCTGAACAAAATCTGTTAACAGGGTCTGCACTAAATGTCAACTGTGAATATAAGAGCATATTGTTTGCTGTTTCTTTGTGTTAAGAATTGCTTTTCAGTATTTAGCTGCACTAATAACAAGCTGGTCCTGCTAGCAAACACACTTCATATCTATGAAGAAGAAAGTTGAGCATAGGCGCTATTGAAAAAGCTTAAAGGGGTTGTCAGTTTTCAGTAAGAAACCAGTCAACACTAGAGAATAAGTTACAATAAAGAAATATAGAAATATAGAATGTGTCGGCAAATAAGAACCATTTGGCCCATCTAGTCTGCCCAATATACTGAATACTGTAAATAGCCCTTGGCCCTATCTTATATGAAGGATGGCCTTATGCCTATCTCATGCATGCTTAAACTCCTTCATTGTATTTGCAGCTACCACTTCTGCAGGAAGGCTATTCCATGCATCCACTGCTCTCTCAGTAAAGTAATACTTCCTGATATTACTTTTAAACCTTTGCACCTTCCATTTAAAACTATGTCCTCTTGTAGCAGTTTTTCTTCTTTTAAATATTCTCTCCTCTTTTACCTTGTTGATTCCCTTTATGTATTTGAAAGTATATATTATTTCCCCTCTGTCTCGTCTTTCTTCCAAGCTATACATAAGGTCCTTTAATCTTTCCTGGTAAGTTTTATCCTGCAATCCATGTACTAGTTTAGTAGCTCTTCTCTGAACTCTCTCCAAAGTATCAATATCCTTCTGGAGATATGGTCTCCAGTACTGAGCACAATACTCCAAATGTGGTCTCACTAGTGCTCTGTAGAGCGGCATGAGCACCTCCCTCTTCCTACTGGTAATGCCTCTCCCTATACACCCAAGCATTCTTCTAGCATTTCCTGCTGCTCTATGACATTGTCTGCCTACCTTTAAGTCTTCTGAAATAATGACCCCTAAATCCCTTTCCTCAGATACTGAGGTTAGGACTGTATCACTGATTTTATATTCTGCTCGTGGGTTTTTATGCCCCAGGTACATTATCTTGCATAAAATTTTTGTTGCCATATTTTGACCATTCCTCTAGTTTTCCTAAATCCTTGTCCATTTGGTGTATCCCTCCAGGAACATCAACCCTGTTAGAAATCTTTGTGTCATCAGCAAAAAGACACACCTTACCATCAAGGCCTTCTGCAATTTCGCTGATAAAGATATTAAACATTATGGGTCCCAAAAGAGATCCCTGAGGTACCCCACTGGTAACAAGACCTTGGTCTGAATATACTCCATTGACAACAATGATCAGTACTTACCTAAAGGATCCAGTATCATCGGTTTGGTTCATCTGGCTAGTCACTGTTTATCTGGCTGCAGCAGTGACAACACATTAGTCACAAAGGACCTCTATATCTCTGTAAGACACCCTCGGAAGGAGCATCAGCATTGAAGGAATTATACAGCAGTATTGGGTAGTGTCACTATGAATCCAGCACTGGGGTGAGGCAATAACACATTTCTGCATCATCTCTGTATATCTGTGCCTCCCTCTTTCTTTAAAAGCTCTCTCCTCCCATTCCCTTCTCTGTAGACTTCTGTGGGTAGCAGCTGTAACCTGATCCATTAAAGAAGCTGACAATCTATCTCTCCCTCACTAAATACAGATTTTACCAATGTATTTAGACTGATTGATTAGTCCAAAAGGCACCAAGGAGGAGAGGATATGATGAGTGTAGAAAGAAGCATTTTTCTGCAGTAAGGTATATTACAAAGTTTATCATCACTGATTACTGTATTAATTTATAGAACAAAAACATTGAAACAAATGAAACAATGATTATACTTCATTTTATGGCTACTGAGTGACAATGATATCTTGTATTGAGCAAGCATGAACACTACTAAGTCAACTTTATGGTTATGAAAAAATTGAATTCTCTTTAGTTATGCTTTTTTAGTGTCTATTTTTCTGTATAGCCTTCTATTGATGAGGAATCAAATTAAAATAATCAGCATAACCCAAGTGTAGAATATTACAAGCTCTCCAGGTATTGTCGGTTATATAGAACCCATGATAGTAACAGAATATGCAAACTGCCATAATAAGCTATGTATCACAAGACATATAAAACACTTGAATAGGAAAATACACAGACCGACATAACACATTCTATCATTTCACTCTTCTAAATTTATTAAACAACAAAAACCATGTCATAAACATTCTCATTAATAGACCATTTTTAAAACTAGCTAAGTGGTTTGAGATGTATTATGTCAAACTTAAAAAGACCCATGTTACTCATTTTCTTTCCAATCTAATTTGCTTGCATTAGATCCTCTATGAGCTCTATTTCTAAGAACTGAGCCTTGAGAACAGATAAAATGTTTCTTATAATAGTTTGCACGTAAGGTGTTCATTAAAATAAGCCGTAATAACTGCAATGGACAATATAATAAGGTGCACAGTTTTACAGTCATTCATCTATTAAAGCCCTGATTAAAGCTTTGTTGTTCTGTAAAGCATAAATAAAATACATATAACATTATTGTTAATCTCCATCTTGAGATACTTTAAAGATTATATTAAGGAACTATCTCATTTGAGATTGCATTTGCCTCTTGAATACCATTTTATTATCAACTGCACTTGAATTCCTTTGATGATCCCATTAACACAGTCAAAGCTAACAAGGTGGTGGTGAAAATGAATGGACGTATATAAAGAAGCCACTCTGTCTAAATGTTACCCTGGGGGAATTAAAGGGGTTGTCCGGGTTCAGAGCTGAACCCGGACATACCCTTATTTTCACCCCGGCAGCCCTCCTGAGCCTGGCATCGGAGCATCTCATGCTCCGATGCGCTCCCGTGCCCTGCGCTAGATCGCGCAGGGCACGGGCTCTTGTGTTTTCAATAACACACTGCCGGGCGGTAACTTCCGCCCAGCAGTGTGTTCGGTGACGTCATCGGCTCTGAGGGGCGGGCTTTAGCTCTGCCCTAGCCGTTTTACTGGCTAGGGCAGAGCCAAATCCCGTCCATCAGTGCCGGTGACGTCACCGGGCTGCCTGTCAGCCCCATAGAGAGCCCGGTATGTCACCGGAACTCAGAAAAATGCCTTTGCCCTGCGCGATTTAGCGCAGGGCAAAGGAGAGCATCGGAGCATGAACTGCTCCGATGCTCATGTCAGGGGGGCTGCCGGGGTGAAAATGGAGGGATGTCCAGGTTCAGCTCTGAACCTGGACAACCCCTTTAATACCTAGCTGTGACTCCGTTTATAGCCATCAGTGGCAAAGTCCACACACTCTATTACAGTTGATAAAAATTCAATTATATTTGACAGCTGTTACACTATAATATGCCATATGTAATCTGAAAAGTGGCTCCAAAATTTGGAGTTCTGTTAGATAGAAGTCTCCTCTGTTTCCAGAGCATTTAAGGAGATATTTCATCCCAGTCCACCTGTTTCATTTTGGGGGGAAGGTTGCATTTAGCTAGTCACCAATGGTAGAGCTCTGTGCACTTTTGGGGAACCTATGGACAAAGAGGAAGATTTTGGACTTTGAAAAGGTGTTTCATACTGTTCCACACGGATGACTAATGAGTAAATTGAGCTCTATTGGTTTAAAAAATATAATTTGTAATTGGATTGAAAATTGGCTTCATTAGGGTATCCTAAGAGTTGTGGTCAATGATTCCTACTCTGAATGGTCCCCGGTTATAAGTGGTGTACCCCAAGGTTCTGTGCTGGGTCTGCTATTATTTAACGTATTAATTAATGACACAGAGGATGGGATTAATAGTGCTGTTTCTATTTTTGTAGATGACACCAAACTTTGTAATACGGTACAGTCCTTGGAAGATGTTAATAAGTTACAAGCTGAATTGGACAAACTTACTTTTTGGGCCTCCACTTGGCAAATGAGGTTCAAAATAGATAACTGTAATGTTATGCACTTGGGGGCTAATAATCTGCATGCAGCATATGTCCTAGGGAGAGTAAAACTGGGAGAGTCACTGGTTGAGAAGGATCTGGGGGTATTAGTAGATCATAGACTAAATAATAGCATGCAATGCCAGTCAGCTGCCTCTAAGGCCAAGATAATTTGGTCTTGTATTAAAAGAGTTATGGACTCATGGGATAGGGATATAATAGTGCCACTATACAAAGCGTTGGTGTGGCCTCAACTGGAATACACGGTTCAGTTCTGGGCACCAGTCCATAAAAAGGATGCCATGGTGTTAGAAAAAGTACAGATGAGAGCAACTAAACTCATAAAGGGCCTGGGAAGTCTTAGTTAAAATTAAATGACCTGAATTTGTTTAGCTTTGAAAAAATATTGCTAAGGGGGGCATGATTAACATGTACAACTATATAAACAGACCATACAAAAAATATCAGGGGAAGCTATTCTGTGTTAAACCCCCTCAAAAAACAAGGGGCCACTCCCTACGACTGGAAAAAAAAGATTCAGTCATAAGAGGCGACAAGCATTCTTTACAGTAAGATCTGTGAATCTCTGGAATAGCCTGACACAGGAGCTGGTCGCAGCAAATACAGTAGATGGCTTATATTGTCAGCCCTGTGAGCACGAATCAAGAGACACTAACTACCTGGGTGTGAGCAAAAATCTTGAGTGCACCTGTTCACATACTACAGAGGGCTGGATTGACACAGACCACTTCTGTTGTGTGAACGCAAGTCAAGCAAAAATTCTAAAACATGGATGTGCCCCCACTGATCGCTCAATGCGTTTCGCCATGTTTGGCTCGTCAGGAGCATAAAATGTAGGTAGAAGGACAAACAAACAAGTCAGCTGCTGACCTCCATGACAGAGGCTGCAGCTACCCAGGTAGTAAGTGTCCCTTGATTCGTGATCACAGGGCCGACAATCAGACATCTGGTTCGTATCCATGAACAGGTGGTTCTTGATGCAGGTCGGACCAGATGAGTAGATGTTTATCAATGGATTAGTCTGTTAATTTAGTCCAGGGACTTCTAGACTGGGTGATTGAGCTGAGCACCTTGTACGTGCCACGATGCGCACTTTTGGTTGTGCATAGATTACTATAGCCAGCTGGCATGATTCTGCAACCATTTGTAGTGCACCTGAAGTGGATTTCTTAGTGACATTATCTACACCTGAGCGGTACCGCAGATCGTGGTTTTCCATGTGATACCTCGATCCGCCTCAGGATCCGTGGATAGATCTGGTCACTTAGAATTTTATATAGTTAGTAGGTTTCTTTTCCGCACACTTTTTGTAAATTTAATAAAGTATTTGTTTAATCTAATCTCTATAGCTTTCCTAACTACAGTAAATCATTTCTGATGGAGGAATGTATACCACTATTAGCTTGTCAGTGATTTGAGTCTATCCCTTTACCAGATGTATCATCCAGCCTGAGTTGCTGTGATAAATCTGGTGTAGATATAGACAGTCTATGTAAGCTTCCACCTTCTTCAGGAGTAATAAATGTGGGGCATTTGTCCTTTTTAATTTTTATTTAGGTTATTTTATTGCTGTATTGTGTACTTGATAATAGATAATTATGAAGTTAAGGGACCACTAAACCTTAAAAAACCAAAACAAACATGTAACCTGCCAAGTTTTGTAACAGCTAAAGAAAGTAGTTTTAAAAGATCCATCCCATCATCTATTTATCCCCAGGACTGTGACTGTGACGAGGGGACATCCTCTGCGTTTGGAGGAAAGAAGGTTTGTACACAAACATAGAAGAGGATTCTTTATAGTAAGAGCAGTGAGACTATGGAACTCTCTGCCTGAGGAGGTGGTGATGGTGAGTTCACTAAAAGAGTTCAAGAGGGGCCTGGATGTATATCTGGGGTATAATAATATTACAGGCTATAGCTACTAGAGAGTTGTTGATCCAGGGATTTATTCTGATTGCCTTATTGGAGTCAGGAAGGGATTCTTTTCCCCTAAAGAAAGGAAAATTGGTTTCTACCTCACAGTTTTTATTTTATTTTCTTCCTCTGGATCAGCTTGCAGGATAACAGGCTGAACTGGATGGACAAATGTCTTTTCTCAGCCTTATAAACTATGTTACTATTAATTATTATTATTATTATTATTATTATTATTATTATTATTATTATTATTTGTTATTGAAGTGCAACTTATTCCATGGTGCTGTACATATGATAAGGGGTATACATACATAATAAAGACAATTGTACTAAGCATGAACAAGACGAGTTACAGACTGGTACAGAAGGAGAGAGGGCCCTGTCCGTGAGGGCTTGCAATCTACAAGGTATGGAGGAAGGAAATTGAGGTCCACCTAGTGTTTTCATCTCAAAATGGAAGAACCAGAGAAGAAGTAGATCAGCGATGAACCCCATAGCAGTTGTGTGGCCTTAAAGAAGGTATGCCACTGGGTTTACATTGTCCACAGTTTAGACAGAATTAGTAAATTTCCCACATTAACCTCCAAACAGTCACGTTAAATTGGAAAAAAACTCCCAAAAATGTCACTTTTATAGTGTAGATTTTTAATATGTCTACAGTAAATCTTGTTGGCGCACAACTCAGGGGACACAATTGCATTTTAAACTCTTAGTGACAACATTCATTTTAGCCTTAAGGACCAATAATAATTTCCCCTTTTGTGTTACAGCAGTCAAAACTATAAAAACATTTCTTCTAAATACTTTTTTAATTTTGCAGGATTGGTTGTAGTTTTTTTTTAGGAACCATTTTGGGTATATATATATATATATATATATATATATATATACAAACCGGATTCCAAAAAAGTTGGGACACTAAACAAATTGTGAATAAAAACTGAATGCAATGATGTGGAGATGGCAAATGTCAATATTTTATTTGTAATAGAACGTAGATGACAGATCAAACGTTTAATACGAGTAAATGTATCATTTTAAAGGAAAAATACGTTGATTCAAATTTTCACGGTGTCAACAAATCCCCAAAAAGTTGGGACAAGTAGCAATAAGAGGCTGGAAAAAGTAAATTTGAGCATAACGAAGAGCTGGAAGACCAATTAACACTAATTAGGTCAATTGGCAACATGATTGGGTATAAAAAGAGCTTCTCAGAGTGGCAGTGTCTTTCAGAAGCCAAGATGGGTAGAGGATCACCAATTCCCACAATGTTGCGCAGAAAGATAGTGGAGCAATATCAGAAAGGTGTTACCCAGCGAAAAATTGCAAAGACTTTGCATCTATCATCATCAACTGTGCATAACATCATCCGAAGATTCTGAGAATCTGGAACAATCTCTGTGCGTAAGGGTCAAGGCCGTAAAACCATACTGGATGCCCGTGATCTCTGGGCCCTTAAACGACACTGCACCACAAACAGGAATGCTACTGTAAAGAAAATCACAGAATGGGCTCAGGAATACTTCCAGAAACCATTGTCAGTGAACACAATCCACTGTGCCATCCGCCGTTGCCAGCTGATACTCTACAGTGCAAAGAAGAAGCCATTTCTAAGCAAGATCCACAAGCTCAGGTGTTTTCACTGGGCCAGGGATCATTTAAAATGGAGTGTGGCAAAATGGAAGACTGTTCTGTGGTCAGACGAGTCACGATTCAAAGTTTTTTTGGGAAATCTGGGACGCCATGTCATCCGGACCAAAGAGGACAAGGACAACCCAAGATGTTATCAATGCTCAGTTCAGAAGCCTGCATCTCTGATGGTATGGGGTTGCATGAGTGCGTGTGGCATGGGCAGCTTGCATGTCTGGAAAGGCACCATCAATGCAGAAAAATATATTCAGGTTCTAGAACAACATATGCTCCTATCCAGACGTCATCTCTTTCAGGGAAGACCCTGCATTTTTTAACAAGATAATGCCAGACCACATTCTGCATCAATCACAACATCATGGCTGCGTAGGATAAGGATCCAGGTACTGAAATGGCCAATCTGCAGTCCAGATCTTTCACCTATAGAGAACATTTGGCGCATCATAAAGAGGAAGGTGCAAAAAAGAAGGCCCAAGACGATTGAACAGTTAGAGGCCTGTATTAGACTGCATTCCTATTTCTAAACTTGAGAAACTGGTCTCCTCGGTTCCCAGACGTCTGTTGAGTGTTGTAAGAAGAAGAGGAGATGCCACACAGTGGTGAAAATGGCCTTGTCCCAACTTTTTGGGGATTTGTTGACACCATGAAATTCTGATTCAACATATTTTTCCCTTAAAATGGTACATTTTCTCAGTTTAAACTTTTGTTCCGTGATTTATGCTCTATTCTGAATAAAATATTAGAAGTTGGCACCTCCACATCATTGCATTCAGTTTTTATTCACGATTTGTATAGTGTCACAACTTTTTGGGAATCCGGTTTGTATATATATATATATATATATATATATATTAGTAAATGACTTTTATTATTTTATTTTTAGGGGGAAAGATAAAAAAAACACTGCAATTTTAACACTATTTTGTAAAATGTATTTAAGAAGTTCAATGTGTGATAAACATAATATAACTTTATTATGTGGGTCACTACAATGATGATAATGACAAATGTCTATATACAGTTGCAAAAAAAGTATATGAACCCTTTGGAATTATATGGATTTCTGCACACATTGGTAATAAAATGTGATCTGATCTTCATCTAAGTAACAACAATAGACAATCACAGTCTGCTTAAACTAATAACACACAAAGAATTAAATGTTACCATGTTTTTATTGAACACACCATGTAAACATTCACAGTGCAGGTGGAAAAAGTATGTAAACCCTTGGATTTAATAACTGGTTGAACATCCTTTGGCAGCAATAACTTCAACCAAACGTTTCCTATAGTTGCAGATCAGACGTGCACAACGGTCAGGAGCAATTCTTGACCATTCCTCTTTACAGAACTGTTTCAGTTCAGCAATATTCTTGGGATGTCTGGTGTGAATCGCTTTCTTGAGGTCATGCCACAGATTCTCAATCAGGTTGAGGTCAGGACTCTGACTGAGCCACTCCAGAAGGCGTATTTTCTTCTGTTTAAGCCATTCTGTTGTTGATTTACTTCTATGCTTTGGGCCGTTGTCCTGTTGCAACAGTCATCTTCTGTTGAGCTTCAGCTGGTGGACAGATGGCCTTAAGTTCTCCTGCAAAATGTCTTGATAAACTTGGGAATTCATTTTTCCTTCGATGATAGCAATCTGTCCAGGCCCTGATGCAGCAAAGCAGCCCCAAACCATGATGCCCCCACCACTATACTTCACAGTTGGGATAAGGTTTTGATGTTGGTGTGCTGTGCCTCTTTTTCTCCACACATAAAGTTGTGTGTTTCTTCCAAACAACTCAACTTTGGTTTCATCTGTCCACAGAATATTTTGCCAGTACTGCTGTGGAACATCCAGGTGCTCTTGTGCAAACTGTAAACGTGCAGCAATATTTTTTTTTGGACAGCAGTGGCTTCCTCTGTGGTATCCTCCCATGAAATCCATTCTTGCTTAGTGTTTTACGTGTCGTAGATTCGCTAACAGGGTTGTTAGCATATGCCAGGGACTTTTGTAAGTCTTTATCTGACACTCTAGGATTATTCTTCACCTCATTGAGCAGTCTGCGCTGTGCTCTTGCAGTCATCTTTACAGGACGGCCACTCTTAGGGAGAGTAGCTGCAGTGCTGAACTTTCTCCATTTATAGACAATTTGTCTTACCGTGGACTGATGAACAGCAAGGCTTTTTTTTAGATACTTTTATAACCTTTTCTTAGCTTTATGCAAATCAACAATTCTTAATCGTAGGTCTTCTAAGAGTTCCTTTGTGCAAGGCATCATTCACATCCGGCAAAGCTTCTTGTGAAAAGCAAACCCAGAACTGGTGTGTGTTTTTTATAGGGCAGGGCAGCTGTAACCAACACCTCCAATCTCATCTCATTGATTGGACCCCCGTTGGCTGACAACTCACTCCAAATAGCTCTTGGAGAGATTATTAATCTAAGGGTTCACATACCTTTTCCACCTGCACTGTGAATGTTTACATGGTGTGTTCAATAAAAACATGGTAACCTTTAATTATTTGTGTGTTATTAGTTTAAGCATACTGTGATTGTCTATTGTTGTGACTTAGATGAAGATCAGATAACATTTTATAACCAATTTGTGCAGAAATCCATATCATTCCAAAGGGTTCACATAATTTTTCTTGCAACTGTATTTTTTTGTATTTTTCCTTTCCTTCTGCAGGCTGTCAGATCTGCAACTGCTACCCTTCCGACTCCAAGCTGAAGGAGAGGGGAAGCAACTGCTTTAGATGCTCATATCTCTGGTTTGGTAGCAGCTAGAGCTTTGGGAAGATATAACTGTTAGAAATCGGGATGCAGTGAATGCTTCTGAAAGTGAAAGTAAAAGCAGGGTTTTACCCACAATTATTCCTGACTTGATTTCGAACAGTGATATATCCTGCATATCTTGGGCTAATGCTGATCGTTTTGGTCTGCTGGTCTCATATGAAAGCTTGGAATGCCAGCTTTCAAACAAGACCAGGCCCATGCTTCTAGCTGCTACTTCTGCCCCTTCCACTTATGCCAAAGCTCAGCTCGGGCAGAACATTTAAAGGGCTTGGCCACTGTTAGCACTAATTAAAACTGTAAAGAAAGTAGGGAGATATTAGAATTACTAATATATCTTCTTAAGCAGATCTTCCTGGTTTCCTTGCTATTGTAAGCCACACCCCCTCCTGTTCTGTCCCGTCTATCCCTGCACGTGCCATGGAGGAGCTACCTCATCCATGCCTGAAGCATGTGCTGCTCTCTGGGTCCTTGATGCACCCTGCTTGTATCAGATGTGCCTTCTAGCAATCCTGGCTGTGCAGAGGCAAAAGGGCTTAGCAGGAAGATTCTTAACAGAAGAAATAAAGAAAATTTTGCAGGAGGAAGGGAGACTGAGGACAAGCTATGATGGCTGATGAGATGTCTTCTGTATGTAAGGATATAGCAGAGCCAGGATGATGCTGTGGACTAGACATACACTGAGGAATCCAAGTGTATGTCTGGTTTATTTTTGGTCTGGTTATGTCTAGTTTATGGCCCCTCTGCTCTGTGATCTTATCACACACATGTTGATTGCAGTACCAACAGTTCAGGAGCTTTAACCCCTTCTGAGCTGTCAGTATGGCTGATGTCAGTGATATCAGCCGCAGTCACTAGTCTAATCTGTAAATGTGTGCCCTCTACTTCCTGTGCTCTGTATATAGTGATCCTGTGACCCCCTTTACACTATATATACTGATATGTGACCCCCACCACTGTAGATAGAGATCCATGACCCCGTTTACACTGCATATAGTGATGTGTGAGCCCCTGTACATTGTATATAGAGATGTCTGACTACACTCATTTTCATAGATGATTTCTAGGCTGTCAGCTGGGAGTAAGTCGCGTGATGATAGACAGGAGGCTCCTCGCTATGTGAGCAGATCGATTTGTACAAATATATTCATCAGAATTCTTGTGCAACAAAGAGCTGTCCCCCCATTCAAAAGATCCCCCTCTTCCGGCAGTCTGTGGACCTAAACAATAATCTCTGACAGCGAAGAGCTGCCATAGATTTCTGGCTTCATTTGAGTCAGAAAACTGGCAAAAAAGAACATACACTTTTTGGGCCACTGGTCACGCCCCTTCTTTGCCCTTGTCACACCCTTTTTTGTTTAAAGGCACAGTTAAAAATTTGCAAACACATAGTTTGCAAGTTTTTAACGCCACTTTTCAAAAACAAGGGAAATGATAAATCTCCCTCTCTATTCATTGTGTTCATGGCTTAAACCCCCCTCTCCCCCACCCCCCAAAAACGTATTCCTTCTATTACTAAGTTTATACAGCTTACTGATGGGACTGGGGCGTTTCTTCTATTACTATGTCTGTACAGCTTACTGATGGGACTGGGGCGTTCCTTCTATTACTATGTCTGTACAGTTTAATGATGGGACTGGGGCGTTCCTTCTATTACTATGTCTGTACAGCTTAATGCTGGGACTGGGGTGTTCCTTATATTACTATGTCTGTACAGCTTACTGCTGGGACTGGGGCTTTTCCTCTATTACTATGTCTGTACAGCTTACTGCTGGGACTGGGGTGTTCCTTATATTACTATGTCTGTACAGCTTACTGCTGGGACTGGGGCATTCCTTCTATTATTATGCCTCTGCAGCTTACTGCTGGGACTGGGGCGTTCCTTCTATTACTATGTCTGTACAGCTTACTGCTGGGACTGGGGCTTTTCCTCTATTACTATGTCTGTACAACTTACTGCTGGGACTGGGGTGTTCCTTATATTACTATGTCTGTATAGCTTACTGCTGGGACTGGGGCTTTTCCTCTATTACTATGTCTGTACAGCGTACTGCTGGGAATGGGGAGTTCCTTCTATTACTATGTCTGTGCAGCTTACTGCTGGGACTGGGGCTTTTCCTCTATTACTATGTCTGTACAGCTTACTGCAGGGACTGGGGCTTTTCCTCTATTACTATGTCTGTGCAGCTTACTGCTGGGACTGGGGAGTTCCTTATATTACTATGTCTGTACAGCTTACTGCAGGGACTGGGGCTTTTCCTCTATTACTATGTCTGTGCAGCTTACTGCTGGGACTGGGGAGTTCCTTCTATTACTATGTCTGTACAGTTTACTGCTGGGACTGGGGCATTTTTTCTATTACTATGTCTGTACAGCTTACTGCTGGGACTGGGGTGTTCCTTATATTACTATGTCTGTACAGCTTACTGCTGGGACTGGGGTGTTCCTTCTATTACTATGTCTGTACAGCAGTTTTTGATAATGTCTGAGGGGCTCTCGTCTCTATGTGAAAGAACAGGTGGGCGGGAATGTCATGTGACTGCTCCTCTGAATATGCTTGCTACAGTGCATGCTGGGATTTTTACTTTTACTTTACAGCTGCTCCTCCGACACATCTGGTCTGAGGAGCTCCTCCAGGGAACTGTGTCATGGGGAACAGGTTAGAAAAATTATATATTTTTTTTAGCTTTAGATATTAATACTTTATAGTTTTTGCTATTGTCTGGGGCACTTTGGATTTTTGATACTTAGGGTGGCCAACCCCTTTAAGTTCTTTTCCCACAGCCCGAGCTCAGCTTGGGAAAAACAAGTGGTTAAGCCAGAATTCTGGAATATTAATCTTAGGCAACTTTTACAGTTGCGTCTGTAATTCTGGTATTGAGATCTGGCAGAGGATCTCAATACCACAAGTAAACTGATCCATGTTGCATCAGAATGCATCCGTCCTGTTAGGATGTGTTGTGTTCAGTCACAAAACTTAATGCTGCAGAAATGGAAGATATCCTTATTGATCTCTTTCCTTTCAAAATGCATGGGGGAAAAACGGAACCGTTTTTTTCCCCCCCTGATGGATCTCAATACCGGAAACAACAATGCAAGTGTTAAAGTAGCATTAGTAAATCACTTCCATTGTTTTCATGCAAAAATATGATCATCATTTTAATTCCAATGCTAACAAAAAGTAAGACTCTCGCTCTCTCAACTAGAAGCTTGCTATCTGTGGCATTCATTTCAATCTGTACCTTACACGTTTTACTAAAAATATTCTTTGTCACAGTTCCTTGCTTCCTCACTCCCGCTCTCCTCTTTATCCATACTCAGTAAAAAAAAAAAAAAATAGCTGCATACAGAATATTATTTCTATTTTTACATTTAGCTTACACTCATATACTGAGCGCAGACAAGTCAGGCACAATAAGTTAGCTTGTACTTGGACTGTAGCCACAACAATAAGGCAAATCTATTCTATGTTAATTAGGTTGTTAGCCAATAACAACCCTTCTAGGCAAACTGCAACACATTTCCTACTGCAGTATATACTGTAGTTAGAAATTAATCAAAGCAATTTCAACAAGACATACATTTCTATGGCCGAATAATGAAAACAACAGTTTTTTTAGCTTTTAAAACTGCAAATCCATAAAATTCTACTCCTTATTCTGTCTCTAGGTTTTTTTTTGTTTTTTTTACCATGTAACCAGAATTTCTTCCAAATCTTTAGGTCTGAATTCAAAATGATGTCAATAATATTTTTGATAAACTGATTACTCTCATCCACTGTCTGTTTTCAGCCTTGATGTTGGTTTCTCACAAAAAATATTTCACTGTGTTTGTTATTGCAATTATTGATATTTTTTTCGCTTATGGACAGATGTTACCTTAATGTAGGAGCAATTTGAATGAAAGCATTTTTTTTTTACAGTTTGGGTTTGTTTTTGTTTTTATTCATAAGTGCTTCTGTAGGACTTTTAAGTAGTGTAATTTTAATTGCAAAAACCTCAGAAAATGTTTGCTCAAAAATGATATAAAATATAAATGCAATGCATATTTAAGCATTTAAAAAAATCTAAATAACTTTGATATAAAAGGAGTCTTATAGTTGTTTCCATCATAGAAAGGCCTTATGTACATGCACATCAGCACATGGAGCCTCCTAAGATACCATAGTACTCTATGGTGTGACGTATGTAGGACATGTTCTTCACTATAGACAATGTGTGAGGAATAAATCTAAAATGGAACACAACATGACTCTTTTTCCGTTTAATTTTTGTGTAAAAAAAAAGTTCCGTAACTTCGCATAGAAGCCTAAAGGAACCATTGAAAAAAATACCTGATTAGACCAGAAAAAGACATACTTTACTGATACAATATCTTACAAGCTTTTTAGTATTCATATTTCCTATTTATTTAGGCAATGTGTGAAAAGTTGATATCCATTTAAGTACACATTATTATTATTTTTTATATTGAAATTCAATGGCAGATGTTTGCCACTGCATTAGACTACTGATGCATGCATCTGCATTATACCTTTCTTTGCTTTGAATATACAGTATATACACAAGTCAGCTATAATAAAGACCACTGTTAAGAGAAGTGAATATCACTGATTATGACAATACATTGCAAGATGTGTGTCAAGTGAATATTCAGTTCTTGACATTTATGTGCTAGAAACAGGAAACAATGTAAAAAATATAAGTTACTTTGACAAATATAATTTTTTTATGGCAGATGAATGGGTCAAAGACTCACTGATTTGCTTGGAAAATGAAGGTTATCCCATCCGGTCCAATCCCACAGAAAATCTACTGTAGCATAAATTGCTTGAAAAAATGTATCTGCACACCTTCAGAAGTTTTGTGGTGTCCTTTAATTTAGAGAAGACTAAAAGATCTCAGAATACTGCCAGCCTATCTCTCCATTTAATCAGGGAAGTGCTGAAATCGCTCCTCTATATACTTTGTATTGGCCAATGTAACAGTCAGAGGCAAATGAGTGTTGACCAAAATGTTCATCATTAATCAACTCTACGGGGAAGATCGGGAAGTGTACTACAGCCCTATGTCAAGTCATAGTGTTAGGACAGGCTATTGATTACTGATCAATGGAAGTCAGGAAGCAAGTATAAGGTATACTAAAATGTGACAGGATGTACCCTTTTTTGTATTATGAATATTTGTAGTAGTAGGACCACTACATTATTGTATTACAGTTCTGCAAGTTCAACAGATGTTATGTTGGTTGTCCATTAAATAAAACGACTCTTAAAGCAGCTCAAAACTATGATAAAAGATACAAAATAAATAAAGACAAACATAATCTCTTTACTGATCCTCTGCTGCTCTCTGCTTTCAGATCCTTTTTGACACATCATTCATATACTGAATATATGAATATACAAATTCATATATTAAGATAGGGGATTGGTGTGGGGAGTATGCTTTTTCATTGTGAATTTGATTAACAGTAATTTTTATCCAGTGGACAATCCTTTTAAATGTATCTAGAATTGTA